>NC_088928.1:44580000-44635000 GCF_038396675.1 Hydra vulgaris | reverse complement strand
GCAAATAATCATTCTATAAATGTATAGATGTGTGTTTAGATAAGCAGTGTGGTGGTATACCAAAATAGCCTGGTGTGGGGGGCTTCAGTACATACACCAACTATCTTATAGTCTGATGCTGCAAAAGAGTGCCACTACATCAACTGAGGGTTCTTTTCTTATTCTTTGTTTTTTTCTCTTCTTTTTCTTAAAAAGCTATATGCAATAAAGATTAGAAAAATAAGTAAGCTATTGCTGATCTATATAGGCTATAGTACAGGGCGCGACAAATCGACTAACATGTGAACATTTGTTAAAAAAAGACAGAAAAATGAATGTCACATTTCTTTACTTTTACTTAAATAAACATTGGCGTTCGCACAAAAATTTTTTAAACGAACGTATAACTTTCAGTTTTTGCAGTTTACAGCAATTTTTTTTCCAATTAATTATGTAATTGATAGTTTTTTAAAAAACAATTAGTTAATAAAATTTAAAACGGATTTTTAATGACTTTAAAGAAACCAAGCTAAAACTGGATTACTTTTATAGCATTACTTTTAAGTTGAATAATTTATAAAAAATAATTCTATATATTCTATTAGATTATATATATTTCAACAAAACTTTAAAATTCTTTTCAAAACTTTTTTTTTCAACGACTTTAAAGAAACCAAGCTAAAACTGGATTACTTTCATAGTATTACTTTTAAGTTAAATAATTTATAAAAAATAATTCTATATATTATATTAGATTATATATATTTCAACAAAACTCAAAAATACTTTTCAAAACTTTTTTTTTCAACGACTTTAAAGAAACCAAGCTAAAACTGGATTACTTTCATAGCATTACTTTTAGGTTAAGTAATTTTTAAAAAATAATTCTATATATTCTATTAGATTATATATATTTCAACAAAACTTAAAAATTCTTTTCAAAACTTTTCAATACTAAAAGTATTTTTAGTATGCAAACGAACATTACTTCACTTAAGCGATAATAAGAATTAACAAGATTTCAAAAAAAGGTGATTTTCCACAAGACAAGATTTTTTCGTCGATAAGCATGTACAGATAAAACATTTCTGCTAATATTGCTAATCAATCAATTTGCTGCAGCAAAAAAAAAAGGTGATCGTTATGAGCAAAAAACAATCATATTTAAATAGTCCATAAATTACGCAACGCAAAATATATTTAAAAAACAGAAGTGTATGAGATCTTAAGCTCTCTTATGCGGCAATTTTCATTAAACTACTTGCGCTACTTTTATTTTTTATTTAAATTCTGCGAGGGAAAACTTTTGATTTTTTTTGTTTTGTTTATTGTGAAAGTTTGCTTTACGTAATTTATGGACGATCCCATATCAGGTAAAGTCAGCATTAAAAATAAGCGAAGGCACATTATTTTTTTTAAAATGGCAACAACAATAAACAACAACAAAATGCTTAACTTGGTGTTCTTATTTACTTAAAACTCACCCTGAAAATTGGCAAGCATTAGCGAATTCATCAAATAAAGATGAATTTACTAATGCTGTCAATTCTGATAGTTTGACTTCACAAGAAGGTTTATCTTTTTTCAGAGTTAAACCATCTATTACTTCTTGCAGTAACAGTTTTTCAATAAAAGTGTTCCTATAAGAAGTTATCATTTATTTTCTTAAACATTCTAAGAAAATACAATACAGATATACATTTTTATATATATATATATATATATATATATATATATATATATATATATATATATATATATATATATATATATATTATTTTATGGACTCTTTTATATATTACCACCAAAAAATATTTCATAACGCCTTTTTTCATTTTCATCAAATGTCCGTTTTTGAAGCAATTCTGCCCCACAGTGTGGCATTTTGTCATTACAAAAAAATTCATTTCGTGCGATTATTTTCATTTTGTGGAAAGCAGCTTTTAATTACCATTAATTTGCACGCACTTTGCAAATGCATGAAGTATTGTATTGAAATAATAAAAAATTGAATAAATTCAATAAGCATGTTTGATATAATAATTCATTAACTAAAATAAAAGTTATTTGAAAATATATCTCCTTTATAATTTAATGAAAGGTTATTCGAATAAAAAAATTATTTGAAAATAAAACTCTCTTATTTGACATATACCTCTTAAATTAGATGTTCGTCAATAAATAAAGATGCGAACATCAACGTTTATTTAAAAAAACGATTTGTCGTGCCCTGTAGTAGAATATCATTAAATAGTTTATTAAATTTGGAGTTTTCAAAGTTTTTAAATATCTATTTAAAATAAAATAAAAATACATTTATATAACAAAATAGGTTTTTAATACATTCAAAAATTTACTGCAAAGCATTTGATTTCTTACCAAAGCATCAATAAAAACCCATTTAAAAAAATTTTCTTTTCAATGTGTAATTAAAATAAATGATATTAATAAAATGATTAAAGGTAAGATATTTTGTTGTTGTTTGTTTCTTGATAAATGTTTGAATAATTTTTTAGGTCAGCCCTTAAAATATCTATACAAGTTATTGGTGCAGTTTTAAGTTTGTCATTGTTATATATAGTGATTGTACCTTGTCCAATTGATCCAATTCCAGTTATGTAAGCAAACATTTTTTATTTATTCTTGATGGATATTTCAATTTTTTTTGTTTTGATTTTATTTAACAAATTGATTCAAAAACTGATTTTGGACAGCATAGATAGGCAGGGGCTATTCTAGGAAAATAATTTGGGTGGCAGTACCCCCCTCGCCATAACAAAATTTGCTGTATGTAGTTAATTTTTTGCTGAAAAAACAATATTTGTCGGAAAAAAAAAAAGAAGTGCTAAATTCTGAATTTGGACGGCGCCCAAATACGGTTGGTGCTGTTAAAAACTTCCAACTTTAACTAGTGGCTGCTTGCAGCCTTGTTGGAAGCGAAGATGTTTAAAAAAAAAAAAACTGTCTAGAATAGCCCCTGATAGGTTTACTGTCCTACTTCCTAAACACTTCTCTTTTTTAGAGGTTTTTAGTTGAAGTTATTTTTACTTCAGATTTTTTTGGGTCGCACTTTCCAGTAGGTTTGTATATCGAAAACAAATTATATACTGCATCTTTTTTTATTTTTTAACCTTATAAATATATTTTTTTAAATGTCACAATAATCAGGGATTATCTTTTTGCAGATTTTTCCAGAATTCTGGATATCTTAAAATTTTTTTTTCAGATATACAATACTTCCCAGGAAGTCAGTGCGGTCGCAAGCCTTGTTTGTCCACGTTTAAAGTGATTTTTTAAGACAACTTGACCACGTTTTTATATAGTAAGTGTTTTAAGAATTTGTTGCAAAATAAAGCTTTAAAAAACTACGGAGAATAAAACAGCAATACTCAAAGAAAGGAAACAAATACTATACAAAATAGAATATCTAAATAAATTAAATTTTAAAAAAGTGAAAATTAAAAAAAGAACAATTTTGTCAAAAAAATAATATACCTAAATATTTTACTGTTTTTGTCTTCTCATTTTATAGGGCATTTATTATTTTCCACTGTCAAAATTGATACAAGTC
This sequence comes from Hydra vulgaris, assembly GCF_038396675.1. NCBI lineage: Eukaryota > Metazoa > Cnidaria > Hydrozoa > Anthoathecata > Hydridae > Hydra > Hydra vulgaris. Next base: position 44,631,450 of record NC_088928.1, on the reverse strand, counting down.
AAGGAAAAAAGCAGATAAGAATACAAACAATAATAAAAATATTTTTTGATATACAATTTATTCACGACTTTTATCAGTCAATATTAAGGAAATATTTTATTATTTGCGCAAAAAATATGGATTATTTTAAAATTAATTTTTCAAATGTTTTTGCTAATGTTTACTGTTTTAATCAATACACAGGAAAGCATGAAAACTAATTACTATTTATTTGCAAATAAAAAGTTTAATTTTTGAAGAAGTTTTTCATGAAAAAAATTAAAAAGTCATTAATACTAATATTCAAATATAAAATATTTGAATGTTTTCACAACCATCATTGAAATAGTCTGCACTTTCGTTGGATTATCCAAATTATGCATTTAAACTGGATAGTTTATTTCCTGATGAACTTTTGTTATTAATGATGCTCCAAAAGCTTATGGGCTAGTGCATTGTTAATTTACTGAACTTTTTTAATGAATTTTTCTGGAGCCTATTTAAAGCTCTTTTTTTAAGTTTTTAAATACATTTTTTCAAACAGAGCGATCATTATGTTCATTATCTCTAGTAATTCGCAAAGAAACAATTTCAGACAGACATCAAATGTGGTAAATACATTTATAAAAGAAACCCTACTATTCTTTATTTATTTTCTTCATGATTACAAAATTTATTTATCAAATATTTTACAAATAAGTAGCAATTTATTTTCTTATTTTCCTATTATATAAGTATTGAGAAAAAATGTCAAATATAGCAAAAACATTTTTAAAGTGAAAAGGCGTGTAAACAAATAAATGCAAGAAAATAAGTTAACAAAGTTTCTCATATTTCTAGGGTACATAGCAAATTAGTTTCTTAATTATACGAACTAATAAAAATCGTGAATAAGTTGCATATCAAAACTTTCAATTGTTCTTAAATTGTTATAAAGTATAATATGTTTCTTTCTTCAACTTGTATCAAATTCAATAGCTAAAAATAACAACTACCTTAAAACAAAAAGTACAAGTTGTATAAAAACAAGGGCATACAAGGTGTGTGACTGCGTGCGCTTCCTGGGAAGGCTTTGATATACAAATAGTTTTTCAAAATTATGTTTAAAAATGACTTTGTCAACAAAAAATTAAAACAGTTAAGGTGTCATTTATAAATTAGGCAACGCTAGACATCAGGCCTTGTTAAAAAGTATTATGCAGCTTACATTTTACATACGAAATGGTGATTTGTGTATGCATTCATTACTTTTACGTTTAGCAAAAACTGTTTTATTTTGGAATATTTAAATCATCTTTTAATATCATTTATGTAACGTTAATTCAGAAAATATCAAGTCATAAAAAAATAACCTTTAACTGCAACTGATCTTTTTTGTTAAAGAAACTGATTATTTTATGTAATTTTTTTTTTAAATAAAAATCTTTGAATTAAACATGGTTTTAAAATAAAAGTTTAGTTTTGAAGTAATGTTAAATCTCAGTAAACTATAGAATGAAAATTTAGTCTTAAAGGAATGTAAAATAGTTTTACAATACTTATTAAAGAAGAAATTTTTTTCTTATCATCTGCTAATTAACTCATTACGTAAAACATTGATCTTTTCATCATAGATTATAATATGTGAAAGAAAATAAAAAACTTTATTTCTTTAAAAAAAGCAGATGTATTTTTGTTTAGGAGAATTCTTTTCACAAATGTATTTAAAATTTTTTGTTTCTTTTTAATTCAACATCCTGTAATGTTTTTTTCTAATGTTCATATTTTTTTTATAAACATAAATTTTGTTTTCAAATATATTATTGGAAACTAAATCTATAAATTGTTTAAAATTTTTATTTAAAAAATTATATTAAAAGCATAAAAAAAAAAAAAAATAATAATAAAACAAGCAAATAAGTTGTGATAAATAAACAAAACATTATTTTAAGAATAAGATTCTTTTAAGAAATCAATTATAAGGAAATATATTTTTCAAATATCGAATTTAGATTTTATCAAAAATTTTTGTTATATTAGTTTAAATGATTTTTAACGTGTTTAAAATTAAATTAAATTAAAACACAGTACTTTAAAATACGCTAATGACGCAGTTTAGCTTTTAACAATGTAAATGTCAAAGCTGTGTTAAAGTTACATTTATTAGTGTTGTGCATTTTTGTTACACAATTAAATCTTACAACAAGGCCTGCATTATTTGTATAAGTGTACAACTAATATATATATGTGTGTGTGTGTGTGTGTGTGTGTGTGTGTGTGTGTGTGTGTGTGTGTGTGTGTGTGTGTGTGTGTGTGTGTGTATATATATATATATATATATATATATATATATTTGTACGCGCTTATTTAAACATAAGTTATTAATAATTATTTTGACTATTGTACCTAAAAATCTAGTGTAATTTAGTTTGTTAGTTTTTATGTTAATTAAATTAGTTTACAAACCCAAGTTAGATAGATGTTGAAATACTTTTTTTTTAAATAAAAAAGTGCCTGTCCAATCCAAAACCCTTGATGCATGCATACTCCACTGCGTCTATCTAGTTAGTTTTGGAGTCTACATAGATCAACTATCTTTAAGTTAGTTGGTCTATGTACACTCCACTGTGACTACATCAGTCGATTTATGTATGATTTGATAAAATTATTCTATGAAACCTTGAAAAATAAAAACAGTTAATAAACAGCTATAAAAATACAACAATAATAGTTAAAAATACATAAAAAGCTTCTTCGAACTAAAATATAGGGTGTTTCATTAAGACGGACAAATGTTTAATGCAAATTATAGTTGAACGATGAATTATTTTTTTCTTGTTCTTCCAGATTCAAAAACTACAGCTTTTGGCAATTAAAATAATGGAAAGATTAACAAACGAACAAGGCATTAAAGTTGTTAAAGAGTATTACAAAAATGGTTGTTCAACCACAAATGCATTTAGAGCACTTCGTGATTTCTTTGGTCAACATAATCGACCAACCATCAGTGCAATTGGATCAGTGGCAAAATTTAAAGAAACTGAATCAGTGACAGATGTGAAAATACCAACTCGTACTCGCTTACGCTGTTCAGATGAGAACATTGCTGCGGTACATGAGAATGTGGCGGAGAATCTAGGCACCTCAATTCTTCATTGTGCACAAGAATTAAACCTCTCAACAACATTACATAAAATTTTGACAAAAGATTTGTGTATGCACACTTACAAAATTCAATTAACTCAAGAACTGAAGCCTGATGACCATTTGAAGCGCCGTACATTCGTCAATTGGGTATGAGAGCAAAGGCAAGTCAATGCTGGTTTTTCGCAAAAAATTATCTTTAGCGATGAAGCCCATTTTCATCTTTCCGGATTCATTAATAAACAAAATTGTCGCATTTGGGCTGATGAAAATCCAAAGAAAGTTGTTGAAATGCCACTTCATGTACAAAAGGTCATGGTATAGTGTGCAATGTCTGCTAACGGAATCTTTGGGCCATATTTCTTCGAAAATGATGCCGGGAATTCTGTAACTGTGACAGGCGAGCGATATCAAGCCATGATTACCAACTTTTTATGGCCTGCATTGAATGGTGTGGATTGTGAAGATCTGTGGTTCCAACAGGACGGAGCCACCTGTCACACAGCCAATGCAACAATGGCTTTACTGAATGAGAAGTTCTCTGGTCGCACTATCTCTCAAAACAGTGAAGTGAATTGGCCACCAAGATCGTGCGACTTGACGCCTTTAGATTTCTTCCTTTGGGGATATCTTAAAAGTAAAGTCTATGCCAACAAGCCAACGACAGTTTAAGAGCTAAAGAATGAGATAATAAGGCATATTCATGACATTAACGACCATCTATGCAGAAATGTCATTGAAAATTTTGACCACCGGCTGGATGTGTGTCATAAAAGCAGTGGTGGGCATTTGGCTGATATCATATTTCTCAAATAATTGCCATGAATCAGACTACATTATCCAAAAAAGAAATCAATAAATTTTCATCAATAACACTGTTTTATTTAATATTACATTTTGTCTGTCTTAATGGAACACCCTGTATTAAAATAACGACTGTCTTAATTATCCAATTATATTTTTAAAAATTGTGTAAAATATTGTAATTAATATATTTTACTATTTTTTTTTTTAATATTCTATAAATTCAATAACTTATGTGTAACTTCTATTTAACTATATAACAAAATGTTTTTAAATTATATAATCTATAAACACATCAAGAACTCTACTCCTAAAAAAAATTCTGTTACCGAAAATTATTAAAAGTTGTGAGATATAAAAAGTTTTGATTTCTGTCCTCAAGAGATTTATAAAATCTTATGTAGAAACTAGTGATTGCAAACAATCTTTAAATTGATCTATAGATGATTTATGATATGACCTACAACTCATAGAAAGTCCTTTTCACTTTACAGTACTCATTTTCAGGGGTTATTCTAGATAAAAAAATTTGGGTGGTGGTACCCCCCAGACCGGCATGTGCCATATATATGTTTTCCTTAAAAATATACAAAATATAAATAAAATCTTTTCCCAAAAGATTTTATTTATATTTTATATTATAATAGTTACAGTTTTTCCATTTGCACAAAAATCTCCATTAGGAATGCAGGAAAATGAAACTGTAGTCAACAATGGTAGCTCTCATCATAATCGGTATTTTTCTCAGACACAGCAAACATGGTGAAATTATAGTACTAATACATTAGTGTCTCAACCTAATGTAGAATGGTGATCTATCTCCTACCTGTATGAATTGAGTTCAAAACATTATGGAAAGTGATGAAATTATTTTTCTTCTTTATATCTTCTCTTATCTTCAATACATTCAAGATATTCAATTGGAGAATGGAGTGTTATTTTTTCCAAAGTTCTTAAAACTTTGGCACAATTAAGTCTATCAATTTCACCACCATTATAGCCATGTCTGATAACAGTTTCTTTTTCATGAAATTCACTTCAGATTTTTATCAATGAAGAAGAGATCTGCAGTTTTATTTCCATGGTTTTAATCAATATGGTATTCAGGTTAAATTGTTAATTTCTTTGGTCAATTTCATTTCTAACAGGCATGGTTTGATAACTTTTTTGTAATAATACATCTGCATGTGAAATTTGATTTTAAATTGATTTTTTCTGAAATATCTGCTAGTTATCTGAAAGTCCTTTAAACTTCTTTATCACCCATTGACCCATCAACATGGGTATTTTTCATCGTGACCCTATATTTTTGAAATACTTTTAGATATTGCTAATTTAAAATTTGTATTGCATCCTAATTCAATATAACGAAATAAGGTACTTACAGATAATCCATGGATAATTTTGATAAGTTTGAGGCTAAGGTAAACTTATTCCTTGGTTAAAAATGTAATTCTGATGGATTAAACAAGTTTATGAAAATCTTTAGAGATCCTTGTCCTTCATCAATACCAGCATGTACAACAGAATTTTAAAAAAATCCAACTTCCTAAAGGTACACTCTTCAGTTACAAGCATTAACAGGTCAGTAAAACAAACAATATTTTTTCAAAAAAGTTTCTACCATTCCTAAATTGACATTTTTTTTTTCCCTTACTCTATTACACCTAAAACCACACAGTTAAGAAAGATACAGGTGAACCATCTCTGTACACTTTAACAGGATAAGCATTTTCTTCTGTTGCAAGCTTTATATCTATACTTTAACAAACAATAGATTTTTCTTTAAGCGTACAAGAAGCAGCTTATCAGCAATATTTGCATTCTTTGATGTAATTAAGGCATGGAATATCTGGGCAAATTGAATATCTTTTTTTAATGGGATCTTTTAAGTTTTTTCATAAGTGAATACAAAAGGTTTAAGTTTGTGGCTACTTTTATTACACTGAACACAAATTGCGCAATAGCTGTTGTAAATTTTTCTAATTTTATAACCTGATGATGACCATTTAATCAAGAAGTCTCTACAACTTTGCTGATAACCCTACTCTTTTAAATAAAGATTTTTCTTGCAGATTTCACAAGTTCCAGTCAGATGATAATTTATGTTCAGACTGGATCTAGGGTCAATAAGGTTTTAGATAAGTCAAATTAATTAACTATTCTTCTCCAAAGATTCCTTTCTATTAGCGTAACAAAAACATCTTTTCTGAGTTAAGTCTTGTTTAACCCAGAAAATAAGAGAAAAAAAATTATCTAATATTGAAAACACTAAACAATAATGCTTTGAAACAATTCATTATTGTTTAGTGTTTCCTATATTAGATTATTTTAATTTTATAAATCAATTTTTTATCTAATTGTCTAATTTATTTAAAAATTATCTAACAATTAATAATTCTTGAGACTAATTTGTCTGAATTTTGATATACTTTATGACGATCCTTTTCAATTGGCCTCTAAATTATTAAACATTGGTTTGAAGCAGTCAAAATGCGAATTGTAACTTGGAATAGAAATATCCTCATAGAATACATAGAATAAAAGTTTTAATAAATGATAAATATCTATATTTAATATAAAAGACTTCAAGTTATTAAATAATTGTTTTGTGCAAAAAAAAAATTTGTTCTGTAAATTATTTTATTTTTAAAGAATAAATCAAACAAATCTGTTTAGATAAAATTACACTTTTTAGACCTGCAGGATCTTTACCTTACTTCGAAGGAGTTATGGAAGAAAATAACTTACTGGAAGGCATAGTAAAAATAGGTGAAGGAAAGCTACAAGGTCCTGAATCTATTCAAGTAGATCGTAATGGTACACTTATTTTTTTTTAGTTATGCAATAAAACATATAAACATATATACATTTTATAAACATATAGAGCATCAGATATAAAGTAACAAAATTTAAAACTAAAAATGTAAACAAGTATAAAAAAATTTAAGACATTAAAATAAATGATCAAATTTTAACTGCACACTAGGGAATATGAAAAAAATTTCAGATTCATGTCCTGTGGTCACGTTTGGGATATGACAAAAAAATGTGTTAAATATATACAAATGTTAAAAAATATTTTTATGATTTTGACACTAAAAACATGTCGAAATTCCTGAAACTGGTTGAAAGGTATGAAAAAATAGAAAGGGTAAAAAATGCTTCAAATAAAAATAGCAAACTAATTTAACATAACTAAAGCCAAAGGAGGTATGTCTGAGGGGGACAAAGGTTTTTATGATGCACTATTTTAGTAGTAAAGTATGATGAAAATTTGGATTTGTAACTCATAAAGTTTCACCAAAATCATCAATTCCTCTTTTTAAAAAAGTTGAAAAGTAAAATACATCACAACCTAGACCATGTCTCTTTATACTAACAGATTTGATTATTAAGTATTTGTATTTTACGTTTGCTATTTCAGTTAGGCTAAAACTATTTTATAATAAGTATTAAAAAAAAAAAAATTTTAATTTTTTTAAGATATTAATGTTTTAAATTAATTTTTATTTTAAGTATTGATTTTTAAACCACTTTGATTAAAGAAAGTTAATAAACAAAGTTTATTAATTGTTTTTGAGTATATTAAAAGTCTTTGAGTATATTAAGTAAATTTAAAAGTTGAGTAACTGTAAGTTACTGTAGCAACTTAACTGGTTGTTTTGATTTAGTTTATAGGTAAATTTACTGTGATGTACTTTATCCATTCAGTAAATAAAACTTTTAAATTATTTTAAAAATATTATTGGCTTCCATGCAGAGATTTAAAATAATTTAAATTCAAAAGTGCTTTATGTTGAATGAAAATTTCAGCGCAAGAGAGCAAATGATCATACTTCTGTTATGTATGTGTATATATATATATATATATATATATATATATATATATATATATATATATATATATATATATATATATATATTAAGGGGCTTGGCAATAAGACTAAATTTGTCTTCTACTTGCCCCAGCAGTGAATTTAACTTTTGTTGCTTCTCTTTAGCGTGCTTGCCATTATGTTGCTCCTGGTTGCATTCTCTACCTCTACATATCTCTTATTCATCCCTGTATGGAATTAGTAAATGACCTTGGCCCCGGCACAGGCTAAAAATGAGACTTTTTGCAAACTGGACCCTGGCAAAGTTATAAGATTTAGCATGGGTTGATAGCCAGGGCTAGATGCCATACTTTATATATTATAAATTTTTATCATACTTTATATATTATAAATTTATGCATACATTTACTATTTATTGAATACTAACATATATTTATATATTGCGAGCAATCACTATTAAGTTATGAGTTACTAGAAAATAGAGGATAGGGTTAAAGAGCAAAGAAAGGATCACCTAAAGACTTAAAATGTTTTAAGTTGTTTAAGTCAGGAAAACATGAAGATGGGTAAGAGGTTATGAGGTTTTGTTGATATGCAAAGAAAAAAACTGGGTTAATAAAAGTTTTAATAGCATGAAGGGTCAGATACAGTAAAAAGATGCATCATGGTGAATAAGAAGCCAAGCAAGAATGAGTTTTGGTTAATCGAACTAGAGATAATAGCTCATTTGAGCAGTGACCATGATAGTATTTGTAGAAAAAAGAAAGAAATGCCACCTTACAACAATCGGAGATGGGGCTCAAGCTTGACAGATAAAATAAGTCTAATTACAATTGCAATGTGCTTTTAGACTTGCCAACAATATTGCATTAGTTATTTGGAGTAAATAAAAGAGTTTTGTTGTCCAACAAAACTTGTGGATTTTAAGTCCAGACTTATCCACAAGCTACTGCAAGCCCCAAGCTGTTACAGAAAAAAGATCAGATCATAAATTGGCTGCTTGTTCTAGCAATCAAATAGTGAAGACTTTTTGTCAAGAAAAAAGTATTAAGTTTTGTTGTCAGCAAATAGAGCAACTTTAGTTGTAAGATTTTCAAGAAGATCGTTATTGTAGATAAGAAACAATACAGGAGCATAGATAGAACCTTGCGGTAACCTTAAAGTTACTGGAAATTAAGAAGAATGTAGGCCTTCGAGAATAACTTTAATACTGCAGTTACAAAGAAATGATTTAATAATCTCAAAACCTTTATATAAAGAAATTAGTAATAGAGAGTTCATAGTGTTTTCAAAAGTTTTTAAAAATTGGAACCACTTATTTAGCACTTGTTAATAGTTTTTTTTTGGTAAAAATTAAAGAGAGTTTTGGAGAACACTTTTTTAAGACTATGATGGAAATCTTATCTGAACCACAAGCTGTAGAGGAGTTTAATTGAGAAAGAACTCTAGCAATGGGTTAATTTGTTTAAGTAGAATGGTAGGAAGAGTATGGCCATTATATTCAAATTAGAAGAAAAGTTCTTTGCAAATAACTCTGTCTTATTCTGGGGAGATTTAATAAGATCAGATCCATGAACTAGAGATTAAATGTTAGACTTACTTTAGTTAATGACACTGTTGAAAATTTTTTAAGAGTCTCTAGAACCTAACACCTAAGATAAGATACAAGATTTAGTAAACTGAAAGTAACAGAGCCTAACATCAGACCGGACCTTTTTACAATGGTTTTTTGCAATAATAAAAGGGCATTTGTTCTTAAGAGAAATCAAAAAAATGATTATGGTTTAATAAAGCAACTACTCAAGATGGTGAAAAATGTGGAATAGAATGAAGCTTGATTTAAAATTGAAGAGAATGAATGAAAGCTTTCAAAACTGTTTGGATCCTGGAGGTTAGGTAAGATAAGCATTTATGAATACATAATATAGATATATATGGATATAAAAAAGTTTGCTATTTATTTAGATGCTGGTGTACAATAACCTTGCATATTTATATAGATTTTAGTATTTTTATGGTGTAGTATTTGCCGAAAGAAAAGATGAATGTGTGATATGACTCTAAATAGACAAAGTAAGGAGGCATATTCTTAGACAGCGATAGAAAAAAAATGTTGCATCCAACAACGTCTGTAAGAGAAGATTAAAGTGGTTTGGGTATCAGCATGTAGAGAGGTAGCAGCTTCAGAAGAAAATGGTAGTGGTAGAAGTAAGAAAACTTGGAAAAATTTGTTTTATACCAACACTCATTTTAAAAATTCATTAGTTATAACTCACTCTAGTTTATGTTTCATAATGGTTTACATGTGGAAAAAAAATTAAAATAAGAATCGGGAAGACTTGCAACTTTTCAAATTTTACACATTATAGTTTTATCGTCTAATAAAGGTACTCTCGCTTAAGGCAATTAATTTTCCTAAAATCACTGGTACTTATTGATGGTACTCCAAATTAGTAACCAGACTAGTCTATGGATAGACTTACAACACAGACATGGACAATTCTGTATGTTGTAATGGACACAACAAATGTTTAATTTTTTGTCCTTGTTGTGTCTATCAAATTTTTGATGGTGTCCTAAGATTGCTCAGTTAAAAAATAATTTTCACTTCAAAAGTCTACAAAGCATAATTTTTTGTCTATTTGGTGTCTATAATTTTGTCTAAATTTACTTGATTTCATAAAACCAGAAATCTTTCATTACCGTATTATTTGAAGATTGTTATGTAGTAAATTTATAATATTAAAAAAATATTGAAATGACATCAAAACTCCAAATGACGATCATTGCCCATGATTAATTATTGTTTAAAACTTGCGTACATATTCATCAATAAAATGAAAGTAAAAAACATTTTTCTTTTTCACTATTGTTTTATTCACAAACCTAAATAAATTTTAACACCTATTGGAATCTTCTACTTACTAATCCACATTTTATAAAAGACAACTCCTTGATCACATATTTTTAAAATAACTTTATTGAAGGTGATAAAGATTTTAGTGACTAGGGAAAATTTTTTAAATGATAAACTTACCTTCAACTTTTTTGAAGTAATCCCAAACTGGAGAGGGCATTTTAAAAATAAATTTTCACGCACATTCACTGAGAATTGAAAAACAACTGAACTGAGTAATTAATGAACTTCAATTGAGCACAAAATAGTCCATTTTGAGGTTTTTAAATAGACATTAACTTTTTAATCAACAGCACACGCTGGACAAAAAATTAAAAAATGAACTTCTGTTAGAAAAATTGTATTTTTAATTTTGTGCTCGTTTTCAGTTTTTGAAACGATGCTGCAGTGAAAATTTAATTACTCGTTATAAGTCCAAATTATATATTAAATAGATCTTCTATACCTCATTAAAAAATCGAGATTGTTCATTTAGTGTCCGTTTTTAAAATGATTGTCTAGAAAGACAAACATTTTTTATAGACAATTCATTTTTGATAGTTGTAATTAAAATTGTTGCAATTAGTGCTTTGTCGAAGTCTATTTTTGTCCTTTTATAATAAGTCCATTAGAGATTGTCTGGTTGCTACTCCAAATGGTTTATTTTATGCTGGAAGAAGGGAAAATTGTCAAAAGCTGATAAGAGAAAATAAGTAATGCGTAACTATACATCCTTTTGCTTCCTTTGGAGGAGATATAGCAATGTGCTACATCATATTTAAGGGAAAGGAGATTAGTGCCCACATGGCTCAAAATAAGGCAGTTAAAGAAATTCCAAATGTCCTAATCTCCACAAATGACAGTAGCAGCCAATATCTAGTTTCTAAGAAGCAAAAATATTCAACTTTAATTGCTCCACCTGAAACTAATGGTGTTACCCAGCTCGTTGTTTAAATCAATCAGAAATTACACTCTGAGTACAGAAGTACTAAATCTGCGCTTTATTCTTCTTTTATGAAAATCCACAAAGAAGGTTTCATGAATATAGTTGCAGAATTATGGCTTTAGTGAACATCAAAACAAGCAATTATAAATGCAGGTAAAAAAGTTGAGATTTTAAGTGAAAAACTTGATGTTGAGTAGATGGAGGAAGATAAGTTCTTACGAGCCGAGCTATGTAACAATGAAAGTATTAAAAATATTCAATCATCAACAGCACTAACAATTTTATCAATTTTAAAAGATATTCACTAAGCCTTAGCAAGCTATTGGAAACATAAATATGAGAGTGTCATGGAAGCTTATCTAACAGCATCTGATAAATTCAATATTAGCCATTACTTTTTTTTTTCTTTTTTTTTAAACAATCAATTTTTATTTGGAGTGGCTAATGAGTTGCATATAAATCATATTTATAAGAAAAAAAAAAATTTTCCTTGTTATTCTTATTTTCTGGTTACCATTAAAATATGGGTATAGGACTTTAGATTTTTTGTTGTAAACTAGATCAAGATGTATCAATGTATTTCGAAAAATACATATACAAATTTTTTGTGTAGTTATTTTAAGTGCCCCAAGAAGACCTAATGGTGTCATCATAGAGCACAGCGGAAGAGCATTTAACTAGGAAGTTCATGCTTGCTTCATTTAGAAAAAACGGCTAGAGCAGGAATCAAACCGCAGATTCTAGATCCTAAAGCAAATGTTGTAGCCACTACTTAATAACTGCTCTAAATACAATTTAATGTTTTTTAGAAAATAAATTCCTAAACAGCAATTTATTTTCCAAAGCAAGAAATATATATATTTTTTGAGAAATAAATTTTCAAAGCTATGCTTAATGAATTTACAATTTTGATGCGAGTTCTGATGAGTAGATGAACAAGACTAATGGTGTATCTGACAATAGTCTTTTTAATCTGAAAAGTGTGAACTCAGCTTAGATAAAATAAAGTTTAAAATGATAAATTGGTTAAAAATTATTTTCTTTGTTTTTTACATCTGACTTTAAACCTTTTTGGAAAGCATTGTATTTAAACAGTTTGATTGTGGCTTTTATGAAGTATTATAATTAAATAAATAATAAGACTAAAATATTAAAATTTATGAAACTAAGTTTTACTTTAAAAGCTGTAGACTCAGAAAACTGGGTCAAAAGCTGCAGGTCAAAACTACGATGCCCAAAAAAGAGAAATGTAGTCAGTTACTCTATTGATCTTTTTGACTAATTTTCTTTGACAAAAAAGGGAAATGCAACTTAAATTTCATTTAGCAAAATGTCTTTGCCAAAAACCTGGCATGTGAATTAGCTCAATTATAGTTAATTTTTACCTAATGGTCTGATTTTTTTAAAGAAACATAACTACAAGTTCCACAAGTTCACAATAATCTCAGTGCTTCTCAAAAGTCTGAATGTAAATAATTTAAATTAGAAACCTATGTTTTTTTTTTTCATAAAGTTATTTTAAAGATATAATATAATCCTTACCTTACTATTTCTGAATTTTTTATGGTCTATTAAGCTCCTGCAAGATTTGAGTGACAATAGAGCCTGCTTCTCCAACCAGGTTTTTTTTGGTGGTTATTGGGCCTCAAATTTTTTTTGCTGGTTATTGGGCCTCACTGCTAACATGTTGGAAAATCATGTTTTTTTAATTTCATAACAAGTTTGTGTGTTTTTAAAACATCACCATTTAACTAATACTATGATAATAAAAGTGCACACGGAATAGATAAAAAACCTTCCATTCTTCAATGTAAGTCTCAACATGTAAGCTATTTATATATTTACTATTTGTAATGATGTAAACAACTACATACAAGTTCATGATTTTTAAATTTCTATTTGCATTGATTTTTTGAAAATGCATATGAAAACTCAAAAAATGTAAAAAAGTTAAACTTTAGTTTATAAAATGGGACAAGTATAAATAGTCATCCAAAATAAAAAATTAAAAAATTTCATTAATAAAGCAAAACCTCGGGAACATTTTGAAGCAATCTGTGTATTTAAATTTGTTTATGAGGTTTAAAATGAGATAGGCTAATCAATATCACTTAAAGAAATAACTTATTTGTTGCTTGTAAAACTTGGGTTTTATGTTATTTATTTTAAAACCTAACCTTCTGGGGTCCTACTGCATTATGAGGTCTCTTTATCTATACATAGCTCGTTAATTCAAAAGTTAATTTTTTTTTTTTTTCATCAAATTTTTTGTGCTTCATTGGCTTAAAGTTTTTAAATATGAGATGATTAACATGTTTCTTGCTTTTCTTATTTCTCTTAATCTTTATTATTACTTAATAATTCTTATTTGATTATAAGTTTTATTTTTATTAATTAATAATAAAAATAAAACTTAATAAATTAACTTAATTAAGATAAAAAAATTCATAATTCTTCAAGGCTTCTATTCTTTTTCCCAAATCACCTTAATCTTCTTTGATACACATAAACAGATACATTTACTATTACCAATCTCTGTTAAAGATCCTTGCTTTTTATTTATTTTATTTTTTTTTTAAAAGTCATACATTGATTGATCATCATTTTGTTTGTTTTTTCCAGACAATGGACATCATCAACTTTCATTCCCCATGTTTCAATATTATACAACTTAACATATGTGATATATAACTTACTTGTATTGATGGACATTATTACAAAGACTTCTTTTTTTTAAATACGATTTAAGTGCTCATTCAATATCTTTATGTGGATCAATATCTTCATACCACCAAATTCAAACTATTATGACAAAGAATAAGGAATTTTTGAAGAGGAAGAAACCATTTTAAAATGTCTTATTATTTGCTATTGTAAATTTATAAACTTTGAATTTTATACTAAATATATACTTTATTTTGTGTGGATTTTCAAATTTTTTTAACTTTTATAACAAATATTAACTTTATAGCAAATAAAACTTTTTTATAACTTAACTATAAATATTAACTTTTATAACAAATATTAACAATATTTTTTAATAAATAAACATAGGAAATAAAAATCAAATTAAAAAAAATATCCTAGCCCTCCCATTAAACCCTGTTAATCTTATTTGTTAATCTTATTTGTTATAAGTCGGGGCCCCGGTCACTTACTATTAAGGGCCACATAAGTAGCCCTTTTATACAACATTGGGTTGAAAAATTGTTTTGATCTATTCTTTACAAATATTCGTTTTTAAAGTAACTTTTCATCAGTTGAATTTTACCTCGTATAAAATTCTGCAAACTTTCTTTTTGTGAGACTAATTTAAATTTCACTAATTTAATTTTGGCTAGTTTAAATCATCAGGTCTCAGTGTTACTGGATTTTATTTTTTGATTCTTAAAGACAATAGTCACATCCTTGGCTTGGGCATATACTTTAAATTTCCCTATTTGTTGTGAACTCAGATTTGAATCCTAAATCTCTTACCCTGTTAACTTAGTTACTATTTACTTTTACTCCTTGATTTGTATCTTGTGTCTGACCATAGCTTATGTTTAGTTGTTCTTCTCTCGTTGGTTTAAACCATGCTATGATCTCATTTAATAAATCTCACTTTTTAATCTCTAAATTTTTTACCTCGTTCTTTTTCTACATCTAACTATAATTGAATTTCTTACTACTAATGTGAGGCTGAATGGGATTTTTTTGTGATGACTCTGAAACTCATGTTTTTTTTTCTAGAATAAAAATTGTGCCTCCTTTCTAATTTACTTTATTTAGGCAGGCATGAAGTTTTATTAATTCTTTTATTACAAAAGTAAATAAATCTCCAAACTACTTTTAGTACTCAGTTTTGCTCAGTTTTACAAAAGTGTTCTCCAGAAGCCTCTCTAAACTATTTAACAAGTAATAAAGTCTTGTTTTTCTTCCTGCTAGAAAATGGCATTTTTTGTTACAATTTTCAAAAACTTTGGAGATCACCCTGCCTTTCTAATTGTCACCATTCCAATCAGTCTACTATACTATTATTAACATATTCCCTGAATCTTTAGTTAACTTCTAATATCTAGCCTTGAGCTTAATAACTTACTTTCTGACAATCAATACTTAAAATAATATATATATATATATATATATATATATATATATATATATATATATATATATATATATATATATATATATATATAAAACAATAGATTTCCATCCTCTTGTTCTACTTCTGGTTAACCATTATAACATTATAGTTCTATTGTGTGTTAGATGGGGAAAGTGGGGCTACAGCTATTGAGTTATCACAGGTTTTAGATAAAGTTGAACTTGCTAGTCTACTTTAAAACTTCGCTTTACATCGTGTGGAAAGGGAAAAATTTTCTAATTATTTAGTAAAAGGACTGTTCCTTTTTAAATGTAATATTTAAGTTAACCCAAACCAAACACGGTTGTTTACTTGAGTTAATTTTTGCATTGATGTTGATATTCCTATATTGTTGTTGACATTACTGAGTCTTCATTATCATTTTGCATTATCTCAGATTATCCTTTCTTACTGATCTCTTATAAAAAACATATATGCTATTCATTGCAACGTTCAAATCTCTTAAAGAGTTACCTCACTTTATCTAGTATGCTATTTTCATAGTTTAATTGCATTCTCTTCCTCTATATATCTGATATCCTGTTTTTGCTGTAACTCTTTGCTAAGAAACTTTTATTAATCTAGTTTTATATCTCACACAATTAACAGTTTTTTTTCTGTCAATCACTTTCTTGCACTTTTCTTTTTCTTGTTTGTTTTCTGTAAACTTCCATTTTAAAAAGTGGTTAAGAGTGAATTTATTTAAAAAAATTATTTAAAAATTACTTTTTAAAAAATTAAAGAAAAATATTTGACAACATTTTAAGTGTAGATTTAAGTGTTGTTACTTAAATTGCAAGAAATTAATTTTATGGATGTTAAATACATTTACCATAGGTGACATTTACACAGGCTTGCATGATGGAAGAATTGTCAAAATTTTGAAGTCAGGTGAAATAAAAGAGTTAGCAAGGACTGGTGAAAATCATAAAAATTGTGGTATGACTTTTGTTAATTAACCTAATTATTCAGTATTAAAATTTATTTTTTATGCGCAATATTTGTTATATACACAAAGACTAACATAATTTTAGGAGAAGATTCAATGGAACACATTTGTGGTAGGCCATTGGGCATTCAACTTGACAAAAAAGAGGAAAACTTATTTATATGCGATGGCTACTTTGGGTTGATGAGTCTTAATTTAGCTTCTGAAAGGCTTACTACACTTGTCCCTGCATCTAAGGGAATAAAAAATGTTCCATTTAAATTTCTCAATCATTTAACAGTTGCAAGCAACGGAAAAATCTATTTTACAGATTCCAGTTGGCGTTGGGATCGCAAGTTCTATGCTTACATGCTTCTTGAAGGTGGTGGGAAAGGACGTGTTTTATCTTATGACACTAAAACAGGTGAAACAGAGTTGTTGCTGAGTGGTTTATTTTTTCCTAATGGTATTACTTTGTCGCCAGATGAAGATTTTCTCCTAATATGTGAAACAGCTTCAAGTAGAATTCTTAGGTATGTGTTTATTATAAAGTATTGTATAATTTTACACATTTTTACACATCTTTATGGTATAATTTTACACATGATTTTACACATCTTTACACATTTATTTAATGCATGTTTTTCTATAATTGTGTTTTCTTTTAAAGACTTTTTATTAGTGGTTCCCAAAAAGGAATTTATGATGTTTTTCAAGATAACCTTCCTGGATTCCCAGACAACATTAGAACATCTCTTGAAGGTGGTTATTGGTTAGCTTTACCAGGCATAAGAAAGTGGCCTTTCAGTTTTCTTGACATTGTTGGTCCATATCCAAAAATTAAGTCTCTGATTGCAAAGGTATTTTTAAATTATGTTAGTTTTTCATTCTGAATCTTTGTTTTTTGATAATATTATTCTTATGAAATAAAAATTTTAAAATAATAAACATTTTATAAAAAGCATCATGCTTAAAAAAAACTTTTACTTTTGCAAAATTGTTATTAAAAGAGTCCTTGATTGATTATATTCTTTTTTTTCAAATCTCTTAATATCTAAGGTACTGAAAAATCCATTTATATATGAAATTAATAAAACCAAAAATTCAAAGCCTTTTAATTATATGGCAGCTTGCAGATTAAAGATTTTAATTTAAGATTACCCCATCCACGGCTTTAGTTTTAAATATTTACTCTTTGCTTGTGATATTATCTTTATTAGTATTTTAACATAAAGTTTATTTGAAGAAACTTTAATACTAAGTAAAAGCTCAATATTTTTATAAGAAATTTTTGAAGAGGCAAATAATACTTCAAGTAGAAATTCTTTTTTGGAGTATTCAACTAATCTTAAAATAATCAAATAGTTAATCATTATTTTTTAAAGTCATTTTAAAAACAATATAAAACTAAAACAAATACTTTATTTCAATAATGTAACAAGAAAGCTAAGCAAATAAATCATTGTAATATCTTTTTGACATAAAGCTACAATTCGTTTTTAATTCATATAAGAGCTATTAAAACTAAGTTTACGCTTTTCAACATACTGGTTTGAAAAATTTTCAACATACTGGCAATGTTTGAAATATTCAGCCTTGCTTTTAACCCCTTAAGGACCAATATTTATTATTAAACAAAAAAAATTTTATATTCCCTTGGTCCAATAATTAAAAGTTCTTTTATTACAAAAATTTTTGTATTCCTTAGTTGATATTAATTTTCTATTCCATTCTTTTACCTAAACAAAAATTTTCTGCTTGCTTCAAGATTAAACAGCAACAAACTGCTTGTGTTTACTCTGATTTAACAGAAACAAACTGCAATACTTATGTGACTGATGAGGTAGATTAGGATCAACTTGTTCAAAAGCCAATAACCAAATTAGCATTTAAAATTTTTAAAAGTTAAATTTAATAAAAAATATATTAAATAATGAACTTTTAATTTAAAAATGTTAAACAAACATAACAGTTTTAAACTCAAGTTATATATCAAGTATAATGAAAAATATATATTAAATATAAGGAAAAAATATATTAAATAATGAACTTTTTTTTTTGAATGTTACACAAACATAACAGTTTAAAACTCACAACAAATTTATTTATAAATCTTTTATTTTATTTAAAAACCACAACAAGATGAAGGCCTTTTCTATAAAACTAATTTTCTTCTTGCTTAGAACATGCAACACAGTTTTCAGTTTTTCAAAGCATTTTGAAATGAGACACAGCCTCTGCTCTTGTTATCTAACTGGATACAGTTCTTCATTCCTTATTTATGCAGTTATGCTAACACTCTTCTTCAACTCTTTCTTCTCTTCTCTTTTCCTTCTTCTTCCTCACTCTTGTCCAACACCTATAGTTTTGTTGTTTAACAAAAACTGATACTTAAAAAATAAGCTTGTTTTTTTTTTTTGAGTGATATTTTCCTTTGGAATGCAAGCATGAAACTTGAAAGCAAGTAACTTTATATAGTTAAAAAGCTCACTTATTTCAGCATCATAAAAAACTTTGTTCTTAAAAAGTATTGGTTGCAATTTATTAAAAACACTAAATACACGTAAAAATCTATTCTTAGTTGCTATATCATCAATAACACTACAAAGTTTATAGTGGTTTTTCAAGACTATTTTACAATGATTACCTACAAATACATTTTTATGGTAAAATTGTGGCTCACCCTTTTATGTCATGATAAGCCTGAGGAAGAGCCCTTTCATGAAACCCAATGTTATTTTTTTTTTTTTTTTTTTTTTTTTTTCATGACCCTCAGAGTCTATCTGCAATTGATTATAATCCACATTTAGAACTTCACATTGTTTATTGCAATTTTTGCTCAATGCTTTTGCTGTGTGAGAATATTTAACGTTTTTCACTTATTCTTGCATCTTTACTGTTAGATAAATATAAACCAGTTTGATAATCTAAACTCTTACATTCCTTTAACAATTATTTATACAGCTTTAGCACTATTTTAAGCATAATATGCAAAACAGGAGGCACTATATTTTCTAAGTTATAATCAAAAAAATTAAAGGAGCAATAGTTGGATAAAACTAACTTAGAGTTCTTAACTTTCCACTATGTTTTCACAAAAGTTCTAATTTTGATGTTATAACTCAACTAGGTTTTAGAACTAGGAAAGTTAGCAGCTGAACCCTGGTTTCCCAGAACATCATAAATGGCAAACATGTATTTCAGGCACCCTCCTTTAGTAAGTCCTCGAAAAAAGGTGCTTTATGTGAAAATAATATTATTGAAAACCATACTGTTTTTTTCATTTTTATGTGTTAAGATATGGTGATTTTCTGCAGCAACATATTTTGTTTTTCCTCAAGCATGGTTGTTTTTAAGGGTATTTCTTAAAATGCATTTACTTTTAACTTTTGTTAATGAGTAGAATGTTGTTAATATCAACTTTTGGTAACAATCGATCCTTGATAGCATGTAGTATGGTATGAAATGATGTTGAGACATTTCCAAGAGCTGTGCCTAGATTTAATGAGCATTTAGCTCTGACTAGAGATATTTATTATCTTAGAAATTTCTGAAGGCCTTGATACTTGATTTTTTTTATTTGATTTAAATACTTGATTATTTTGATATTTGATTTAAATACTTGATTATTTTGATTTAAATATGTGATTATTTAATTTAAATAATACTTGATTTAAATAATAAATACTTGATAATACTTAATAATACTTGATTTAATACTTGATAATACTTGATAATACTTGATTTAAATAATAAATACTTGACTATTTGATTTAAATACTTGATTATTTTGATATTTGATTTAAATACTTGCTTTTTTTTATTTGACCGACTTTTATCGTGTTTTTTTTTTAATAAAGAAAATACAAACATTTGAGAGAAGTTAACAACGATCCAAGTATTTCCACGTAGTGTAAGAGGAAGTCACATAATTAAAAATGCCTGATATTTTGTTTTTTTAAATGTATATTGAAATGGATTTGAGCTTAGTAGCTTGCTTAGTAGCTCAGTATTATGTAAAGTATTTTCTTCTATATGTTCAACCCTGTGTATTATTGTGCTTTAAAGTGGATATATCTACAAAAGACCTGAAATTCTCTATTAAGTCCTGTTTTAAATGTTCTACAGTGTTCATGAGTGTGATATTTGAGGGGGGAAATGTTTGACATTGATGGGTAGTATTAACATCAATGGCAACACACCAAAGGCACATGACATGACGAAAGTTAAATGTATTTAAATTTAGACTAAAATGGGGATGTGACACATTCTTTATATCAGGGTTGATAGGTTTAAACCAAATGGTTTAAACCATTTGAAAAATATGAATTTAAACCAAGATAATATTTTTTGAGCAACTTTAAATTTACAGCAGGAAAGTAAAGCAGTGGTATGTTTACAAATAGAACTATATCCTTCATGTAAATACTCAATATGAATGCACCTCTTAAAATGCTTACGGATGTTGCTGAAAATTAATTTCTCATGTATATTAAATTTACAGCATGTTATTTTAATTGAGAATGCCTATTTGTTTTTTAAATATAGCAATAGAACAGGGATAGGCAGTAAAAGCAGCAAAGCTTGTTTTATATACAGAACATTAAATAATGATGTATTGATTGATGAATTATATCAGTAATACTGATAGAAAATATAGTTTACACCAGTGAAATACCTAATGCTTTTTTTTTAATTGAAAAAGTTAATTTAAACGCAGCTTATTTTAAGTTTTTTTTTTTTCAGAAAAAATGGGTTTTTCAACCCTGCTTCATATTTTATAAGAAATTTAATAACTTCAAGAATCGTATGTACATGTTTAAATCCCGGTAGATATCATAAACAATACCCATAAGTAGCTTTTTTAAGACATAAAATCATAAAAGCAAACATATATTGTATGTAAAGTAATTATTGTTTCTTTTTTTAAAAACGTATGGGTTATAAGTGATAGGGGCATACGTTGAGCTTCAAGTAAATTGAAGGCATGTTTATTAAAATTTAAGATGTGACTAATTTTATCAAAATTTTTTAAAAAAACATTTTATGTACATTTTTTATCCTGGTGGATATAATAAGCAGCAAAAACAAAATTATAACAGAACAAAACAAAATTATAATTTGTTGTGTTATCTTTTTTTAAAACGGCTATATATCTTAAAGATTCTTATCCAATCCTCTTCCTCCAAGGATTATATGAACTGTTGACTAGATGGTTTTGTAACTAATGGCTAGCTTAGCTTCATAGGCAGACTTATTTATTGTACATTTCATCGTTAAATTTAGGGAAAAAATCTACGTAAATCATATTTTTATAGACCTCACTAAGAGATATTCTCTTTTAATATCAAGATTATGTCAGTTTTAATTTTATCTTCATCCATTTCTAGCAATGAACTTTAAATTTCCTTTTTGTTCTTTTATTTCAGTCTATTTCTTTGACTTTAGATAAAGTTTTCTGTCAACTGAAAATGATTTTTTCTTGGTCTTGTAAAGTTTTTTTTATTTAGAAATGCAAAAGTTCTACCTTAATCACCTACCTGAACCTTCTGGTTCAAAAGGTTTCTTGTTCCATCTACTTCTTACTCGTTTGACATTAAAAAATTTTTATGTCTAGTTTATTAATATATGTGGTATTTAAATCTCTCTAAGTTATATAATTTAATCTTCTATTAACAGTAATTTTCATTAATGTTAATTGAAACTAATTACACTTGTTATTTTAATTTTCACAGAATACTGAATTTAGTTAAATGCTAATTTTTTATATACTTAAGCAATTTAATTTAATTTGTTTTAATTTATTGTAAATATTTTGATTTATCATTTATTTTTTATTTATTTTTTAGGCTTAATACTTTGATTTAAGGTTTATATTTTTCTTTCTTACTTTAGTTTCAAAATGAGTTTTTTTTTTAGCTCGTTCCAAAAGCTCATATTGACGGTTTCCTGAAACCTTATGGACTTTTTATTAAAATTGATGAGTACGGTGATATAATAAAAAGTTATCACGATCCATCTGGAGCAACGATTGGATTTATTAGCGAGGTTTTTGAAGATAAAGGAGTGTTATATTTAGGTTCATTTAAAAATAATTTTATGGGAAAATTTCGAATTTAGAGTATTAGCTAAACATTAGATATTTTATATATTTCATATTTACAGGATTTTATATTTAAAATTTTTTACTTTTTTTTTACTTTTTATTTGTTATTTTTGCAATTCAAATTTGTAATTCAAATTTTCATGTCATAAAAAAAAATAATAAAAATAAAAAGGTTGTCTTTAAAACATTTCACTCGAGTTGGAGATTTTCTTAAAGATCACTTAAAGAGGTATGAAAGTTCATCAAGCGATAAATATCAAAGTAATATTAAGTATTTGTCGTTTGTTTCATTAACTCGTTGTTTCACTAAGTTCATTACCGACAGTTTTAAAAATTTAAACAAAAACCGAGTTTAACTGGACATATGAATGATTTTTTATTAAAGCAAAATATATTCTAAAGGTAGCACGTTGCTATAAGCATTACTAGTAATAATTAAAAAACTTTTGTTAAAGCAATCTTTATCGCTTTGCTTTCGCCTTGTTTTATGTTGATACTTTAATGAATATTGTATAGTATACCGCGCAAAGTATTTTAACCTTAACGTAACCACTTGCATCGGCGTCTAGTCGAGCGAGTAAGTGTGATTTTAAAGATTCTTTTTTTTATATGTCGATAATTAGAAAATGCCTGCCTGGGTACTCGTCGAACAAACAAGCGGCTACCCTTTAAAAAACAATATTTTTTATAAAAGCTGTTATGAACGGTCAACAAAAACTTTTTATTCAAAGATGTTATTTATTTCGAGTTGTTCCTTTTCACTTATATCTAAAATTTATTTTACTTAACGTTTCCAGGTTTCACTAGTTCCAATTTCGGTTTAGGAATTAATGGTACTAAGTCGCAGGTATGCAAACATACTACTTAAGGGAGATCACCCCCCAAGTTTAAATATAGACAATAGAAGAAAACTTTCTAAGTAATCTGACATACAATATGAAAACAAAAAATTTCCTTTTTTTTTTTTTTTTTTTTTTTTTGGTCAATGATTGATGCATATACCCCAAAATAAGCAGAAATATGATTTGCTCCGGCCAAGATTCAGCAAAAACTATTTAAAAAGGCAAAGTGAAATTTTGGTATTACTTTTAAAATAGGTGCATGAGTGTTTTAAATGGAACAAATTTGAGGACAAAAAATCCGGGTCTCAGGACATGTCCGCCAAAAATGGTACTATAAAAAAGGTCAATTTTTGAAAAGGTAAAACAGCCAAACTTCTTGATATATCAAAATTCTGTTCCGTTTAAAGCACAGGTCTTATTTAAAGGAAGATATGCTGAAAATTTGAGACGAAAAGATTACGCGGTTCTCTTGCAACATTGGCCGGCATATCGAAAAACCTCAAACTGAGAAAACGCTAATAACGTAAAATTATTAATTAAAAAAATCTCCAAACATACTAAATATTACATATAAGACTTTAATTTAAATTAAAAACCTCCTTTTTCATATAATTTGCCTTCATTTTGTAAGGTTTTATCACTTCAATTTTTTAGACCTTAACTTTTGACAACGCAATTTATTGTTTGGCTTTCCTCGATATATTGACTGTTTAAGGTGGATTTTGTTTATAGCGTTTGAACCGTTTATTGTATAATAGCCAGGAATCATGTTAAGTTTTTCACAATTTAGGATTGACAATTTTATCCCAATATTAAAATTAGCTACAGCGTCGTAGACACCAAACTTTAGCGCTGTAATGGTGACAAATTTTGTTTTCGGTAAACGATTCCAAATTTTTCCATTAAAGGATTCATTCGAATTTTGTGTTTTACAGTGAAGACATTTTTTAAGCTCATCATCTTTAGTGAGGTCTTCAAAATCTGATTTTGTATACAACCTCTATAGGAAGGGCCTGGCTTGTAAGTATTGGTTTTATTTACTTTGTCTCTGTTGAATTTACACCAACTACTTGCACCCGTTGGACAATGTGGGTAGTGCTAGTTGTTTCTTTTTGATAATGCCACGTGAAAAAGAGTTGCAAGTGCTGATGATTTCATGGCAACTAAATCACCAGTATTTTGTCTAACTGCCATACCATAAAATTTTTGCAATCGATCAATTGTTGCATCCGCCAACCTTCCACGACCACCTAGTCCTCTCACTTTTTGTTTCAATTTTTGAAGTCGAGTTCTAACACGCTTCTGATAGTGCCCAACACATTTAACTTTAGTTACTTGAGTGTCAGGTTAAACATCTTTGACAATATTGTAGCTTTTACTATCTCCATCACCTAAAAAGTTAACATATTTATGTTTTTGTTTCAGTTTATGTTTTTGAATCGATCACTGGAAAGTGGGACTGGCTTCTTCGCATTCCGTTTTACTTGCAGAACCAATGAAGTTTATTTTACAAATATGTAAATTTTTCCACTTGGCAAAAGCAGTAGGATTTCTTTTAGCAAGGTTTTGATTTAAAGAGCACCCTCTGCAAAATCGACTCATTACCTCAATATCTAAAATTTTTCCACTGTCCAATGAGAGTGCAGCAACCACACCATTTAATGAGGAAAATCCCTAACGCTGCCATGTCCCATCACACGATACACCAATATCAAAAATCTCATCTTCATTTTGACAATTTTGTCTTAAATCAGCTACAGCACCAGTCATTGTTTCCTGAGCAACTTCCTCTGTAATATTAGCTAATTTTAAAACAAATTTATCATAGTTTTTAGGCGTCATTAATTTTGGCATGTTCATGAGGGTTGTAAGTTTTTCAATTCCAGAATATCCCATTCCAAGAGATCTCATTGTGTATATTGTACGTGTGTTTATATCAAAGATTCCTTTTTGATTTAATAATTTTGAAGTATAAAAGTTATTTTGATATTTACATTTTGAACAAAAAATTGAAAGCTCGCATGCGAGTCCTCGCTTTTTGCTAATGTTTTCAGTTATTGCTAAAATTGTTTGAAAGCAAGTGGGGCAACTTAAAACTGATACAACATCTGACAAAATAGAACAGTCAATTATTCTATAACCTATCACATCTTTCTTTTGGACATAAGCATTCTTTTGTGGTGTTAAGTTCAAAATAGGTTGAAGCTTGCGAAAAGAAGAAGTCGACGTTTTGAAGATGACTGTTTGTTTATCGACAAAAGATTCAATATTATCATTTTTAAAAGGTAATTTAAATTATTTAAAATTTCACTGCCACGTAACACATTTCCATTAAAAATCCTTTTTCTTTTTACTGCTCGTTTTGTTCTTGCTTTAACTCTATCTACTTTTACCATGTTTAAAAACTTTTAAAAAATTTATTTGTTGCGATAAAAATTGAGCTGAAACTAACTTAAAAACTATTTTTGATTACTAATAGTTTTATAAATCTAAAAAGAAGCTCTTTAAATCTAACAAGAAACCAAATAAGATTTTTAGTTGCGAATTTTATCTAAATTTTCATTGCATAAGAAGTCATTTATGAGGTGTACTACAAGATGTAAATTTATGTTTTTTGAAAAACGACATTGTTACTACTTGAAAAATGCAAAATTTTGATACTTAGAGGAATTTTCAGACATAGCCACTACGATTTTTGAAATACCAATATATTAATGTATCTAAAACAGTTATAAATTTTTGTTTTGAAATTTTGAAATATTTGGGGGTGCATCTCCCTTAAGGCGAATTAGTAAAACTTTAATCAAAATTTTTTTTTTAATTTCATCTTTGACAAACTATAACCTTAGTTTTGTATAAATGTAAACTCATTTTTGTTAATACAACTTCTTCTCCTTGTACTAAAATTTTTCTCAGAGATTTTTTGTTTGTAGAGAATTTAAGACTGATAAATATTCTTTTTAAACTTATTTAGGGTTTTGCTCAGTGGGTTTGCTTCAAATTGTTTTAAAGTTTAAAAACATCCCTTATTTGGATATGATTATAGATCAAAAAAGCTATAACTTTTACAAAGTTAACTCGATAAATATCCTAAAAAACATGTTTTTTCACTTAAAGGTTCTCCAAGTAATAAGTAAAAGTAAACAAAGAAATTATATACTGGTAGTAATAGTTTTTTTTCTTCTATTTCCTTGAAGAATATTCTATTGGCTAAATGACTTTGCAATAGTTAAAATAATTCCAGCACCGATCTAAGTCTCCACTTAAAAATACCATTCAGGAACATGAGATTTCAACGGTCTGGAAATTAAAGCTAAACTTAGGATTCCATAATACGCCATAATTATATTAAATTGTATAACTTAAAGTCTTGATAGGTATATTACATTTTAAAAGATTGTTTGCAGTCCATTGTAAAATTTAGCGTTTTTCCTTTAAACAATCGTTTGTCTTGCAGATCAGATATTCAATATTGAAATATCTAATTTTTCTTTTTTGTTCTTTCTTTAAATGTTGTACAATACAAGCCGTTTTACAATTATAATAATTTCAATATTATAATAAAATGTTAACAAGATTTAATAGGTTTGTAAGACGAAGAACGCGGAATCTTCCAGACCTAAGGTTTTGTTGTCGAGATCCGCTTTTTCCAACTAAATCGTTACGTTTATTGTGTTATATATATATTTTCGTTGAAAGTAAATAATGTAAAAGATAAATAACATTTATATACACAGGGCCTAAAACACCGTGATGGCCAGGGGGCACTCCCCGCGTTTTTTCTAAAAGATTTTTCAGAAATTTCCAGATATAGAGGACTTTTTTTTTTTAATTGACGATTGTGCCCCTCCTCTTTAGCCTTTGTCGTAGGCCCTAATGTGTAAACACTAAGAAGTGAATTTAAAGGATTTTACTTTATAAAAATTAGAAATATAAGAGTATGTTATCGATAGATAAAATTATCTGTTTAAGTTTTCTTTTGAATGCGTTGTAATTCCATTGTTGAGAAAAATCAAAATATTTCAAAACTATTTTGCTCCATAAAAAAGCGCCTCGATAAGTTTGTTGGGTAAAGTTTTTATTTCAAAGATAGTATTTGTTTGTTTTTCACGTAAGTATCAAGTATAAAAATGATATGGTGAAGTGTTAGTTTTACATTTATTATTTAGCAAACTAAAAACCCACTGCCGGCAATTTCTTGAATCATTAACTACTATGAATAGCACCTTAACTACTTTGAGTAGCGCGCTAAAATAGCATAACTAGATCTTCCAGGTTTTGAAAGAGTTTTGTCCAAGAGACAAGTTAATAAAAAAGTTTAAAAAGTTCTGACTTGCGTAAAGAAAAGCAAGATTGCGTAAAGAAAAGCAAGTTTGCGTAAAGAAAAGCAAAATTGCTTGAAGAAAAGCAGATTGCACATAGGAATAATAACAATAATCATTGAGCAGTAATAAAAGGGTATCTAATTTAGTATTTTTAAAATTTTATCTGATTTAGAAACACAAATAACTTTCCGAACATTATATTTAATGTTTTCAGAAACTCTAATGGTGATAAAGAAATTTTTAACAAGATCTTCAAAATCATTTTTTCCGTATCAAGTTTATATTTTTAAGTTTTATATTTAATTATATAAAGTTTATATTGTTAAATTACGATTAATGGTTTTGAACTTTAAAAATGAATGAAATAATTTTTAGACTTATCAAACGACGTGTAACCAACGGACGGGTGCACAGATTTTTCTTATATTATAACTTACTATTTTATATAGTTTCACAATCAAAACTTTTTTCACGAATCTCTTTTAAAAATTGGAAAAACGTTGCCACTCCTGTTGTAGTTATTTTAACTCTAAATATCAAACTTTATAAATCTTTTATCTGTGCTTAGTCTAGAAAAAATTTATTTATTTATTTTTAATATATCAAATAAGACGAAATTAGTCTTACTAACCTCGGGTAATAAGTTTTTCCAGTTTAAACATTTTTTATTTAATAAATAAATTTTAATTAAAAAAAAATACTAAATCAAAAAGAATTTTATAACAGAAAAACGCCTAATAATTTTATATACATCCATTAAATAATACAAAAATAAGCTTTTAAGATGTTGTGAATATTAAGATAAGGTGGGAAACATATTGATCATTTAAAACATCTAATGTAGTCAGACAGACGTGCTTTAAGAATGTCCTTAATTCCTTCTATGGAGATCTCTTTTTCCTTGGAGTTTCAATTAAACATAATTTTATGCTTCCATCTTTATCTCATTCCATTTTATCTTCATTTATCAACATATCTATGTTTATTGAAAAAAAAGCATTTTCAGGCAGTTCTTAAAGAAGGCAAAACACTAGTTAAAGCAAACATTGATTAAGAAATTTTTACATTGTACATGTTTCTATTGAGTTTCTCTGCATGCATTGATGGCCTTTAACTAAGTTTGTTTCAGTTTTAACAGTTTTTTTTGACGGGGGTTTATGTTTTAACATTTTTAGATATTTAAAAGATCTTTTTGATTTATATTTATTTACCATAACAAAGATAAATATAACAGAAATAAATGGGAACTTAAAAAACATGCCTACAATTTTTTAAGGTACAGTTTTTTCTGACTACGAAAACAAAACAAACTGAAGTAATTACTATTAATTACTTCATGTATTCAGCTTCATACAGTTTCACGATTTGTAGATTTGGGGTCCTAATATCAATGAAATACCCTATGAAAATCCTTTTAGTTGGTAATAGTACATGTCTATGGGAGTCCATATTGAGGTGTTTTGAAATCCCTCATTAACATCTAAATGGAAATTTTTATCTATTTATAAACTAAATGATCTAAATTCGGACTTTGTCAGTGCTAAATTCATACAGTAAACATGCTCTGTGAAAAAATTAATAAAATAAGAAATGTTGCCAATCAAATATTTAAGTTTTCTTATTTTTGTAACTTTTTTCAAAATTTGATTTATTAGTTGATTCAACAGCATTTGTGAAAGCTCGAACCTTTCCAGTGTCCGTATCCAGAGTTTTTTCCGGATAAAGCAGTTGTACAAAACAAAGAAAATTGTAAACATGGTTTTTGTGAATATATTTGTTAAGTTTAAAAATGCCAACGTTTGCAAAGACCCAAGAAGAACTCAGAAAATCTGTTTTTGTCATTTGCATGAAAAAAGGTGATCAAGAGCTGACCGAAAACTACAAATCTAAAATCCTTCAACAAACCCAGGAAGATCTCAATTTCAATGATGAGAGAGTGCTTTTGGCAACTTGATCTCATGCCGATCTCAGATTGGAAAGCTTTGTGATGGGAAAACAACCGTTGTGCCAAAACTTTACCACTTTGAGACAATTTTAATCAAACCTGCAACTCATTTTTCTAATGTTAGTGAGTGTTTACTCTGCCAAATTGCCAAGCTCAAGGGAAAAGAAAAGCATCCATTAAGAAAATTCCAAGACTCAGAGTCCAAACTCCCACAGCAGGCTTCTAAAAGTGCTGAAAAACGTTGCACAATGTGCTTGTCAATTATTGAACGTGGGCTTCCTCACAACTGCACTTTCGGAGCTCGCCATGAAAATCTGAGGAAAATTGCAGCTGCAGATCCAGTAGGAGCAGAGCAAGTTGTACCAGCAGTTTTGGATTCTAAAAATGTCTCCCCAAATGGAACCATCAGGCTTAGTCAACCAAGTGGAAAAATGTTGTCTATGAGAAGAGGTATGCTATTCTGATTTGATATTGTTAATTTAATTTTAAAAAACGTTTGAACTTGTCAATCCAATATTTTAATAGGGCTAAATAGGGAGAGGCAAAATTAATGTAAATTAAAAATTGCTCCTTCAATATTCTTAATTGATTCTAATTTAATTTTCTTTTAAAATATTCTTATTATATTTTGTTCTAAATTAAATTCTCAAACCTTTATCTAGTTTAATCACTTGATTGATTTTGAATTTTTTTTTTTTTTTTTGTTTAGATCCATAATCAGCTCAGCAACTCTTTAAAGAACCACTCACAACGGAA
Source organism: Hydra vulgaris (assembly GCF_038396675.1). Taxonomy (NCBI): domain Eukaryota; kingdom Metazoa; phylum Cnidaria; class Hydrozoa; order Anthoathecata; family Hydridae; genus Hydra; species Hydra vulgaris. The sequence goes on along the minus strand of NC_088928.1, from coordinate 44,600,832 downwards.
AATATGGTTCAAATACAGCAGATTACTGGACTGTTCAACAATGGAATGCAAAAACTTGGCTCAGCCCTGAATTAGATTAGTCCTGTAGGCTTGGTGGAGCCAATTTTCCCTCTAAAGTTTGCTCAAGCTGGCCAAAAGCTTCATAATCAGTTTATTGTCAGCAGAATAACTCTGGCAGAAAATAAGGAATCATACCAGGTAGTTCGTTACGAAAGTCTCAGCAGTCTTAGTGAAGCCTTTAAATCAGCTCGAAAATTAACAGAATCTGCCATTTTGAAGTTGGGAATTGATCAAGGAGGCTTCTTTCTGAAAGTAAGCTTCACTCAAATTGTTTTTGAGGAGGATGAAACGCCACCAAACAGCCCAATTCAGAAAACTATCAAACTGAAGTCTCAATCCTCAACCAAAGCAACAAGTGTAAAGCAACAAACCCTGATAGCACTTGCACAAAACACTTCAGAGAGCTACCATAATGAGAAGGCTATTTTGAATCTCATTCAAGTTCAAGAAGAATGTCAAAAGGTTCTCTCATCATTTCTTGCGATCTCAAGCGGGCAAACATTTTATGTGGAATACAGTCTCACAGCAGCAAGCATCCATGTTGTAGGTGTGATGCCTCATCACCCAATCTCCAAAACTGTGGCCATCTGAGAACTTTTGGTGAGATCAGAAGACAACATTCCAAATTCATCAGAGCAGGAGGAGATTTGAGAAAATCAAAGGACTTCAAAAATATTGTTCACTTGTCAATACTCGATTTTCCAGATGACAAGCTCGTCCTTGAGACTATCCCACCCATGGAGCTTCATTTGCTACTTGGTGTGGTAAATCACTTGATCAAAACTCTTTGTGATCTTTAGCCCAAAGCCAAGGAATCGCCCTCATTACTTCATATTCACATCCAGTCTTTTCATGTTGGTCATTTCAATGGGAATGTCTGCATGAAGCTCTTGAGAGATGTGAGCAAACTCCAACTGTTTTCAGAAAAGGAAAATTTTGCTCAAGCTCGTGGCTTCATTCAAACACTTACACTATTCAAGGATGTTGTGACTTCTTGCTTTGGCCAGATTTTGGAATCCAAGATTGCTCAATTCCAACAGAGCTACATTAAACTTCCGATTTCAGTTACCCCTAAAGCGCATGCAGTGTTTTTCCATGTGCCTCAGTTCATCAAGACAAAAAAAATGGGATTGGGCCTCTTTAGTGATCAGGCATTAGTTGCCTTGCACTCGAACTTCAAGGTTCATTAAGATACTAACAAGATTCTTACCACCCTGATTATGCAAAGCATCTCCTGAAATGTGTAACTGAAGATAATAGCAAGAAAACCTAAACTCTGCACTAGAAAGATTTTTTACATAATTTATTTCAGAGAAAAAAGTTTGAAACATTTGCTTTCCCATGTGTCTTTCCTTGAAAAGTATTCTAACCAATTATCAGAAAGAAAATTGTTATTTATCTCGTAAGTGAAGTCTTTTAAAAAATAAATGAATAAAAATAAGTCCCTATTTTAACAGATCTAGATATCATGTTATATAAAAATTTCACAGAAACAAATATTTTGGTCTTAAAAGCATCCATAGCGTATATGAAAGAAACTTTTTTGGATTATATTTTTAAAATGTCAAATAAGTCCGTTGGATTTTAATGCAGGATTTTGAAATTACTCATTTTGAACTACAATTAGTATACACAATTACCACCTAAAAGGATTTTCACAGGGTATTTCATAGATATTTTCACAGATATAATCGCAGCACTTATGCTATACGTGGCGCTACTTGTAATTGTGACAGCTGCACAACGATTTTTCAGCACATTAAAAGGAATTGAAACAAATTTAAGGAGAACAATTGCGCAAGAGTGTTTTTCTGCGCTAATAAATTATTAAACAGAATTAGCAGCTCAATTAAATTTTTAAAATATTATATACCAATATGCAGCTATAGACGCAAGAAAAAAACACTTTCATTAGAATTTCAAAACAGCAGACTTACATTCTGTGACATACTGCTTTCTATGTCATTAAATTAAAAGTGTGTTTATGTAAATGTTTTTTATTTTTGCGTATAACTTTCTTGTCAAAGAAAAAGAGAGGTAGTGGGGGTTAAGGAGGGGAGGGGGAAGGTGTGAAGAAAAGAAATTAAGGGCCTGGATAAACATTTTGCAGGAGAAGGGTGACTGTTTTTGTCGCTACTGTCTTTTCTTAAATGTTAATTAAATAAATTCATGCAACAAGATGAAAATAAAATTAAAAATCAAATAAGAAATACAATAAGAAATAAATCAAAAATAAAACAAACAAACAAGTATTTTTTATCAAACGGAACAAAAAATAAAGAAACCTAGAGAGCCGCAGAAGACCTTTGTATCTTTTCATCGAAAACCACTCATGATATCATTAAAATTGAATTTAAATTCAAATTTAACATTGGTCGAGAATTAATAGTGGTTTTTAAAGCGCTTGAAGTAGTCAAATAGTTTTTTGAGTTTCCTGAAAATGTTGCGCATATTTTTTTCAAAATGAATAAATCGTTTCATAAACAATATGTCACATTTCTTGCAATTTTCACTTTTAAGTGAATTTAAATTTAAAGTGGTTTTAAAATTTTTTCAAAATAAGAATGAAATAAATAACTTATTTCAGAAACACCACAAGCCACATTTTTGGCCATTTTCACAAAGCGGCTTTCCATGTCCATAAATACACCATGCAAGTTTCTAGAGATTAAAAATTCTGGAGAGCAATCTGACTCGTCTAAATACCGTCCCATTAGACTTTTTCCTATCATAAGGAAGTTTTCAACACTTAATCACTCATCTTGAATCTAATGACTTACTTTCTGATCAGCGATATGAATTTCGATGTTCTCGTTCCACTGCTGATTCGTTAACGCTAATAACTGATAGGTTTTATCATGCATTAGATAGATGATGATATCTGTTATAGTGATATTGGAGTTTTAAACATTTCTGATAAACTTTATTTACTGTAACAGTTTACAATTTTTCTTCAGTTGGCTTATAAATATGATATAACCACATTGTATTAACACAGAAAAGCCCAACATATTTTGAAACTGTCTAAAATCTTTCAAAAATATAATATGTTACTTATAATACCTAGGATATGTTACTTATAACGCTTTAGACAAGAATTTATACAGATGATATCCATTCCAAAAGTTTTAGTTTTCACTTGTGCACTATAGTTTTATAGTACTATAGTTTTCTTAACTTCTCTCTGGTCTTTGTATTTGCTACTTAAAAAGGTAAGCATTGTGGTATTTGCAAAAAAATTTTTGTCTTTCCAACTTGTTCACAGCCAACACTGTTGCTACAGTAAGTAACTGCATTATTGCTTTTCCATTGAATAACTTCTAAGTTGCTACACGTTTTGTTTTCAAGTACCTCTGGACTTTTTTTCCATGACCTTCACATCTTTCAAAGGGCAACCAATTGTGCAATTAGCTTTAAGTATTTTGATTGCTTTACAGCCCATATCTTCAAGTCAATATATCAAGTTGAAGATGTAAAAAGTTGTAAAAAAATTGTAAAAAAAGGACCCGGTGATTCCATAATAATACAAGTTGTCAGTAGTTTTCTTCTCATAAAAAGTGATGTAAAATAAAAGTTTTAAAAATAAAATTTTTTAAAAATTTAAATTTAAATTATATACCGAAGCGTAATAATGACATTTCACCATCAATTTTTAAACTTATCAAAAAGAGTATAACTTCACAAATGCACAAACCAAGTAAATTGCACATCTATGCGAAATGCTAAATGTAAATAGAAACAGCATGTATTAAAGAATGTTTTTTAGCATTAGAAGATAAAACCTCCATTAGAACATCTGTTTAACCAATGAGATGAATTTATGGGTAAAAAATATTTGTTAAAAAGTGCTAAATCGGATAGCGCTTTAAGTGATTGCATGTAATAAAACAGCAAATTCTGCACAATAAGTTATGTCATCAACTTAGCTAGAGTACTTTTGGGGAGATGTTAATTTAGCTTATTGTTATATAATAACTTGTTGCCATCTGTAAAGTTAAAGTATTGTTTTATGTCGTAAAGCTGATTTTGTAGCATATTTATGCCCTAGAGAATTCTTGCCTATGTATGTAAGTTGTATAAAAATTTGTAAAAAGAGAGAGTAAATAAAATAAGTATATTTGTCTTGATCACAGATTATAAAAAGATTTTCAAATATTTTTACAATCTGAAGTCAAAAAAAAGAAGTCAAAACACTCTTTTAGACATTTTTTTGTCTGATTTTTTAATTCAGACAAATATAATTCAGTTTTTAATTCAGACAAAGAAAAATATTTTTTCATGTTTTGTGTGTCAATAAAAACGGATTTTTTTTTCTTTCAAACATGGAAAAAATATCAACTTCTTTTAACGCTACTGTTTATTAAAATAATAGAGTTTTGCAAAAAAATTAAGGAAAATGATGCACATGGACAAAGTAACATTAAAAAACGCTCCCGGAGATTATTATTACAAAATAAAATTGCTTTACCTTGAATAGCATCATAATTTATTAATAAGATTTTAACTATATTTTAGCGTTCAAAAGATACGGCTTAATTAAGTTCGAAACCGGTTAATTTTTGAATCTTTAACATTAACCACAATAAACCTCACGATAATTAGGAAATCACAGTAATTAGGAAAATAGTTCAATTTACATAGAGGTAAATTGAGCAGCTTTCTTTTTTTTTATATTGAGTTGGTATTAGATAATATATTTTTAGAGAGAAGCAATATAATATGCTAAACTTTGACGTGAAATTTTTTTTATAATGGAAAGTATAGGAGTTGCTTGCATAATTGATAGATGTATCGATGAGTTATGTGGGTAAATGTAAATTGGAATATGATTATTAAACTTGCATACCAAAATTATTTTTTCTTAAACACACAATACTTATTTTTGGCTACAATCATAGTCTGTGTGACTATGGTACTGTGTGAATATGGTACCTATATGAAAATGGCACTGTGAATATGGCACTGTGTGAATATGGTACCATGTGATAAAGAGGGAGATAAATTTTGATGTGGTGGTATAGTATCAGGCCTAGACGAGAGGTACCAGAGATAGACGGGACCAGGTAGACAGGTTCTCCCTACAAACTCCAGTGTTCAAATTCGGCTGCCGTAAAGTGGTTATTCGACGCTTAAAACATCCCGGCTTAAACAGCTGTTTGTTAAAACAACGCCTTTCAAGGAAACAAAGTTGTCATATTCTATAGTGTCGGTGAGTCTATATAAAGTAAGCCACGATCCATATTGGGAAAAGTTCAAAATGAATCAAAACAATGCGCTATCTCAATATTCGACAACTAATCAACACCACTTTCCACCTCATCAAGCTTTCAGTTATCAAATACATAATGAGGTCCAAGACACTCATTTGAGTTTTGTCCAGCCACTCATTGTTGACGAGACAAAGCATTATCAAGAATCTCTAGACGAAGACCTTGAAACTGACGACGATAACATTCACCATGATGATAAATCAAATAGTAATGATCCTTTTGAAGGAACTGTTAAAAAAGTGGCAAAAAAGACAAGAGGAAGAGTGAAAATAAAAATGGAATTTATACAAAATAAATTGAGAAGGTATACGACGTTCAGCAAAAGAAAAACAGGCATCATGAAGAAAGTAGGTATTAATTTTTAATTTAATAAATTATGTAAATAGTTCATTTGAGCAAATGATTTTTCAGATAATGATTTTTAATTGATTGGTTTATTTTTCAATGTTTATATATTTATTTGATTACTAGACATTAATAAAGAAATAGTAAAAGTTTCAATATGTTTGTTTTTTCATATAGGCATATGAACTCAGTACATTAACTGGTACTCAAGTAATGCTACTTGTGGCATCAGAAACAGGGCATGTTTACACATTTGCAACAAGAAAATTGCAGCCTATGATTACCTCTGAAAGTGGCAAAGCACTTATCCAGACGTGTTTAAATTCTCCTGATCCTACACCTGTTACTGCTCTAAGGGTACAACAGCATCCTCAAGTGCAGCTAATTACCTCAGATAACCAACTATCAACACATGTTCTTGATGATACAAATGATTGTTTATCACAAAATGAATTTCAAGAAACAGAATTAGAATATGCGCCACAAAATACAAAGGTCAGTCTATTTTAAAAGAAATACTATTGTTATTAAGAACCATTAAACATAAGACACATAACTAAGAAATCTGAATGCATATATAAATTTCAAAACTCATAGGTAAGAGAAATTGAAGTTATATTATGGTGTGCACTTTACCTAAATTTTTACTTTATGAACATTATGTAAAGTTACTTTACTAAAGTAAAAAATTTTTACTTTACTTACTAAAGTAAAAAATTAATATTTACTAAAGTAAAAAATCAAAATACAAAAATTGTATAGTTTATGTAGAAGTACATCATTTTATTATTAAATTTTATTAATAAATATAGAAATTTTATTCTTCAAATTTTAGATTAGATTATTTTATCTTTTACTTATTTTTCTAAATAAATAGACATCATTTTTGCTAATTATTAACCTAATATTTAGTTACTTTTGTAAACTAAGTGAGTACTTTACGTAAAGTAGTGTTAAATACCTTATTTTACCCACTAATAAAGAATATGAATATTGTTTTAACAAATTTATAATCCTAGAATAGAATATATTAATCAGAGTTATTTAAAATAAATTAAGAGAATTAGTTAGTTTAGAATAATTACGAAAAGTTAAATAATGTAAAAGAATGAAATGATAAAAAAATGTAAGAGTTTATCAGTATTTATGAACTATTAAAATATTTTTTTTGTGCAATTATAGTTTGCAGATATTTTTATTTTCAAAGCAAACAATAATCAACAAATTGTTTGCCTCTATTTAACTGCTTTATTAAACACCACCAAACTTCTGATTTCCCATTAACTTATACACAACCATGCTTTTGGTTTACTATTTAATTATTATGATCAAGCTTCTGATTTACAATTTAATTAAACAACACCATGCTTTTAGTTTGCCATTTATTTAAGTACCATGCTCTGATGTTATGTAGTTTAACACAATTTATAAATTAAATAATAAGCCAAAGAAATGGTAGTATTTTTATACACAAAAGAATTATATTTTGGAGTCAATTTTTGTTTATTTTTTTGGCTTGGATTGTAGGTTAGTTATAATTATACAGTTTGTAACTTTGTTTTGTTATGTATACATTTATAATTCAGGTCGCATCAGATAATAATATTGATTATCCTGTACAATCTACATCATCAAAAGGGAACACAAAACAAACTTATACAACAATTATGACTCCTGCATCTTCAATCAACACAACTGTGCAATACTCGCAAAATCAACAAACATCACAGGTAACAAATAGCCTTTATTGTAGTATAATTGTTTTCCACTTTTTATTTTTAAATGCTTTTATTTTCATCTCATTTAGATTTTATCTGGACAACTTCAAATACATCGCATTCATCCTCAGAATATTATACTTACTGGGAATTCTCAAATTTTACGAAACAATGTCATACTAAATCATAGCAATCAAGGATCAATTGTTGTCACCGAAAGTCCAAATCATACACAATCGTCACAACCAGTAAGCCAAGTACTGACTTTAATTAACCAAACTCAATCAGGCAACTTACAGCCTGTCCAATGGGTATACAATAACGGTGTTATATATGCTCCTGCTTCACAGACTAACTTAAAAAAAGAAGATATTGAAACAGAAACAATCTCTATCCAGCATACTCCAGTTATTCAAACTCAAACACTTCAAGAGTCAAATGTTGTTAATAGACATATATTAGAGGATGGCACTATACTACTTAGGAAATAAAGTTCTAAAAAATTTTTTATAATAGAGATATATGAGTGAATATTTAAACATTTAGTTTAGTTATATCTTTGATAACTTTGCAAGATCAGCATGTTATTTGTGTACGCATCTGCTGGTTTGTTGCTTAACATACTTTATTTTTTTATGTTGTATTTTTTAGTTGTGTTACATAAATGCAAATATAAAAAAAAAGAAAAAAATTAATTCAAGTTTAAAAAAGATTGATTTAAGTTTTACCTTCTTTACTGTTTAACTAAAGGTAAATGATTTAAAAAAAAGAAAAAAAAAGAAATAGGAATAGTCATTTACCAAACTTTAAAAATAATATGGAATTTTATATAAAACTGTCTGCTAATTTTAAATCGGACTATTAAGATAACAAAATGTTACGTCATCTTATGGTTACATTGATTAAGGCTGATATTCAAAAAAACTAAAAATGTATTATAAATTGTTGTCTTGCCTGCCTACAAATCTAAAAATCGTCCCCTTACTAGATTACCAAATCAAAAAAACTCCCCCCTCTGAACCTCACTAGATGGTATGGATCCGCCCTTGTTTTGGCGAAAATCTCACATGGTATTTACAAACAGTTTAAAACTAATTTTATGTAAATACCATCAAAAAATAATGATACAAATAACTTAAAATAATTAAATGATTAAAATGCTGAAAGGTGTCGGCGCCTCAATTTTATTACTTTGGAAACTCGTAGGAGACGTGGCGACTTAATCCAACAGTTTAAGCTAGAAAACGGTTTTGAGAGTATCAATCGGCATAATCCACCTGTTCGCAGATCATCTTCCAACGTCCTAATGCGTGAATTCACATATAATAATGCTCGTCACAATTTTTTTACAAATCGTATTGTCAATGATTGGAATAACTTGCCGTCAGCATGCAAAAAGGTTCCGTCAGTTAACGCATTTAAGAATAGAATTGTTTTTCTACAGCTGCAAACAGTACATCTTTTACTGAAGATGAGCTGCACGTTTATTAATTAATTCGTGCTTTAGCAGCCACAAATGTTGGCTTTTTAGATTATTTTCGTTTAATTAAAGTTTACATCTATTTGTCATAGATGTAAGCTTTAATTAAACGAAAGCAATCTTTTTTCCCTTTTTCTTATCAACTTACTATGAAATACAATTGCTCCTTTTTTTTTAATTTAATTTTTTTTTTTTTTTTTTTTTTTTTTTTTTTTTTGTTATTCACCTCCTCAAGGCCATGAAGGCCACTACAGATGAGGAGGCTACTCAATAGTGGTTATAACCCTCTCTCAACTCTATAACTCCGAAACACAAACCTCGACGAACAAGGCCGCTGCGCGGAGAAACAAGTTGAGCGCGGTACTACCAGGGACGTGGTGGGGATCGAACTCGGAACCTCTCGCTTCTGAAGCGAGCACTTTACCACTACACCACTACCGCAAGTTTCACAAACCATAAATTTTTTTATAATTTGTTGGTTTTGTTTGTTTGTTTTTTAATTATTTGTTATTTTATCTAAGAGGACTTATTTAAATATATTACTATTACTGAATAATAAATTAAAAACAATAGTAATAACATTACTATACCTTCAAACGAACGTAAGCTTTTTAACGTAATCAATAGAATAATGCGATTTAATTTTGTTTAAGTTTTTATGCGATTTAAGTGTGTTTAAGTTAAAGGTTGTCTTTTTAGAAAAAGCTTATTGGTCTTTATTATATTTTACAAAAAGTTTATTGAATTTAAACCACCACATTTGTATATCAAGTTCTTTATTAGCTAACAAAAAATAACAAAAAAAGAAACTATAACACAGGTTTTATATTTAATTGCGTGCTTTTTGTTGTTGTGGTTTCGCAATTGAGCCTGTCGTTTCGAAAAGGACACAAGTCCAAAACCTTTAACAGTTAGTTTATAAGTTTGAATTAAAAAAATTTTAGTAAATGGACTTGTGCCCTTTTCGAAATGACAGGTTCAATTGTAGTCTCACGAGAGTTTTGAAAAATATATAAACCTAATCGTTTAATAAAAAGCAAATCTTATCGTAAACGTCATTATAAGTCTTGAAAATTTAGTTTAGTGAATGAAAAAGAACAAAGAAGTACGTAAGTTACTAAATGTGTACAAAGTGTACGTAAGTTACAGATTGTGTACAAAAATAAAATTTTGGTATATGGTTTTTCTAGCTCTTGATCTTATCAGTATAATTACAAATGAACCAAACAGCGTTAATGTCAATGAATTTAAAAACAAACCTTATAAGTTGCTTTTTTTTTGCTCCAAAATCTATTCTTTGGAATAGAGTTTACGAATATATTGGAAATTCAACCTCGAAATTTTTTTTTTAATTATCTTTTCACATAGTAATTACAATTTTTTACCGCATAATAATCAGAACAAAAATTGTTTTAACATTGGTTTTAGAAATGGTTTAAGATGAATAGAAGCTTATTTTCTTCTCTATCTATATGTTGTAAACAGTTTCAAAGAAATTGTCGCTAGCCACAATTTAAATCTTTCCAAATTCATAATTTAGGGGTTGTAAAATTTACTTGGTCTTTATTTTTACACGATAAAATTTTTTTAAAAGGGGTTGTAAAGTTTACTAGGTCTTTATTTTTAAATAATAAATTTTTTTTAAGACAAATTAATTTTTAATATGATTATTGATCTAGTTTAAGATATTGTCATGACAAAAATGTTTTTTCTTCTTCTACATTTAGCACAGGGAAACAATTTTTTTTGGTTAATATTGTTCCAACCAGACTTTGATCACTGTTTTTTTTATAAGTATTCTTATTTGACACCAATTTTTTAAAATATTTTCATTTGACACTAATATCAATATTACAAAATTAGTACTTTGCACCATCTCTGGAAGTTACCTATCTCGAACACCAAAAATGCATGACCATCCCATTTGACCCCCATTTTCAAAATATAGACTATAGTTGTGCAAGGTTTTGCTGTTTCAAAAATGCAAACTGTTTCTACGGGTGGACATTTTTTCAAATAAATTATTTCTGCTACGATGTAATATTTATTGATCTAATAAAACCTTTCAACCGAGTTTGTCAAAAATGTTTTGTCAATAAAAAGTTACAATTTCGTGAACATAAATGACAATTGTAAGACCAGGGCATTAAGTAGACAATATTAATCTCACCACTACGCCCCGTAATCTGCGACATCCTTTTATTGTAAAGCGTCACTTGCAAATATTAAAAAGTAAAAAATAAAAATGCCATTTAAAAATTATATACAAGAATAGTTAAGATTACTCGTTTTGCGTATAAATGTATATGTAATTTTTTAATGAAGAAAGGTAAACTTTGTTTTTTTGACAGATGATATAAACCTATTCCATAAAGAAAAGAAAGGTTTATATCATCTGCAAACATAATTGGGTTTAATATTGGTGATGCATTATTTAAGTCATTTATGTAAACTAACTAAAAGAGAACCAAGAGTCGAAACTTATGGTACTCAACACGGGGTTTTAAGTGCTCCGTATTCCTTATTTAGAACATATTGTTTTCTACTAGTGAGGTAATTTTTAATTCAAATGTAGACCTAATTGATCCCATAATGCTTCAACTTTTCTAACAAAATACAATGATTTACAGTGTCAAACTTTTTTGATAAATCAATAAACATACCTAAACTAAATTTGTTTTTGTTAAAGTTATTATTTGATCAGTTAATTTAATACATGCATGTTCAGTTAAGTTTTTAAAAATCTACATTGTTAAAAAGAAATGTTTTTTTTTTAAATGGTCAAAGATTCTAATGAAACATACATGTTCAAACATTTTTAAAAACGTTCATCATTTATGTGAATTGAATATACTTTTTCTAATTTTAGTACATTAGGAAATATCCTTTAATCTAATGAAAGTTTTACTATATGGAAAAACGGTCTACTAATACATTTTTTATTTGAAATAAGCACATTACTGGGTATATCATCAAATTTAAATTATTTGTTTAAATTCTTTTATTATTAAATCAAAATCATACAATGATTTTTCATCTTACGGTTTAAGGCATTAAGAATTTAAAAGTATGAAAGGTTGGTGTAATTTTGTTTACAAGATCAAGTCTAGCATGTGTAAAATAATGTAACAATTTTCCTTAGATATTTGTTTAGAACAGAATATATCAGTATTTTTGATATTGATTCTTTTTGGTGGAGAAGTTTTATTCTTATTTTTTTCAATTAAATCATTGATGACTAACCATATTTTTATTTTAGTATCAAACTTACACTTAGTATAATGTTTATGGTAATATACTTGTTTAGTTTTTTTAAGAAGATTGATATAAAAGTATTATATGTTTTATAATTGTTTTCATTAGTTGTATTTTTATTTAACAAAATTTATTTTATAATTCTTTTTTTAGTTTTAGAGCATTTTATTATTTATCCATGGATCAGAATGTGTTTTTTTATCTTAACAACTTCAGTTTGTCACGCTTCATTGAAAATCTCTTGAAACTTGTTTAAAATTAAATAACACGCTTTTTTATTAAACAACTACCTTAAAATTTTTGGTTGATCATCAAAAATAATTTTAATATTTTTTACTTGTATATTGGCAAATAATCACTGATAACGGTCATAAAAATTACTGCATCAAATAACGTTTCTTAGTAATTGTTAATAAAAATATAATTAATGGCTGTTGGAGAAGTTTTGCCATTTAACTTTTATAAATTATTTTCCTGTTCTTTTCAAGTACATAAACACCTTAGTCTCCGCCTTTTTTATTTCCTTGTGGTATAATTAATTAGGATTAGAATTTGATCCTATTAAACATTCTCATTCATGCCAAACCTCTGATAGATATGTGAAATGTTATTTACATCATCAAAATTTTTTTTTGATAAATAAGATAATAAACTTAAATATGAAGAAATTAAAGAAAAATACAAAACAAACAGAAATGAATATTTCCATTCAACTTCTCCTGATTAATTCGCGAACTAAAAGTTTGCTATGTATAACTTTGGCATAATAACTATTTTTTGTAGTAAAAAGTTATTCGCAAATTTTTTTCGTTGTCAAGGTAAAATCTCAATAGTATATATATTGTTACCTTTTAGTTAGGAGACTTTATTCATTATCATTCTTTTATCTTCAAAACCATACAGCTTTAAAACAACGGTTCGCATTTTAATTCTCGATCAATTTCAAGTATTTTAGCAAACAATTTATTCACTTTAGTTTTAAAGATTCTTTCTCGTTGCTACTTTCAACGAGACCAGCAACTCGCTACTTTCAACGAGACCAAAAAGTAAAAATTATTTTTTTAAATTAAGTTTAAACAATTTTATGAAAAATTTCAGCCCAAGAAACCAATTCCGATTACTTCCGTGTCTGAAACAAATTGAATGAGTCTTAAAATGCCGTCATATAGTCCTGAGTTCTGAAGAATTTATTCATTTTTAATGATTTCAGTATAAGTGTTTTGGATGTTTTAAAAAAAATTTAATTTGACTGGATTTATAACAGAATAAACTACCATTCTGACAAAGCTCGCGTGAAGTAAATGAAGGAAAAGTGTACACAAATGGGTATAAAGCAAAAAAAGCGTTAAGATTAGTATCTGAATGGTTTTGTGATAAATATAATTCAAATGAAACTAATCAGTCATACGTTTCAAGAGGACATGAATTTGGTTAACAAATCAGTTAACCGAATTTCTGTAGCGTACTTATTGCAAACTTGCTTGAAATACCACTTAATTGAAGTTAACATTAGAACTAATTTCATAAAAATTAACATTAGACCTGATTAGAACTCTATTTCAATTTCTCTATAGAGAAATTAGTTCTAATGTTAACTTCAATTACTTATATATATATATATATATATATATATATATATATATATATATATATATATATATATATATATATATATATATATATATATATATATATATATATATATATATATATATATATATATATATATATATATATATATATATATTTAAAAAAATTTTTCCTTGCGTATTAAGGAAAAAAATTTCCTTACCGGTTATTCTATAATAATTCTATAATAAGATTACAGAGGCTACAAAACCACGCATGTAAAGCGGTTAACTATTTAAAAAGATTAGAAAACCCTTCCCCTGTAATGAAATACATGAATGTGTTAAATATATCAAAACTTAATTCGCTTCAAATATTAATATTTATGTATAAATATAAGAATAACTTGCTGCCAAAAGTATTTTCTGATATTTTTACATTGGCGTTTTCACAAAAATACAATCTTCGATCAAATAGCAACCAAAACTATCAATTGAGCAGAGTAAAATCGCAAGTGTCAAAATTCTCAATTATTAACCAAGGTCCGTCATTATGGAATCAGTTAAAAAATAACAATATAAAAGATTTGAAAAGCACTTTCTCTTTTAAACGACAAATGAAATTGCATCTCCTAAACTTCTGATATATATGCGAGTATGTTTATATATTTGTGTGTAAGTATGTTTGCATATGTGTTTGTGTATGTGTATGTGTATATATGAGGATGTATATATGAGTTTTTATTCTTCACCTAGTATTTTTCAGAAAAAATATTTTATTGTAAATTTACTAAAGACTTGTGGGCTTTAAATGTTATTAAATGTTATTGTAAATTATGTTATTGAGTTTTATTCTTCACGTAGTATTTTTCAGAAAAAATGTTTTATTGTAAATTTACTAAAGCCATGTGGGCTTTAAATGTTATTGTAAAGGGGCTCTATGAAAAGATTGTGGTGACACCAGTCATCCGTATCTTCTTTGAGCTCCTGTCTGTCTTATATATATTCTTTGTGTAACGTAAAAGTTTCATTGTAATTTTATTATTTTATTTTATATAAACAGCAAAAAAAAAAAAATAATAAATAAATAAATAAAATTCCTTAAAATTTCCTTTTCGGTAGTAAAAAGTATTCCTTGATTTAAGGAAACTTATTTCCTCGAGTAATAACTATCCCTTTGTTTTTACTCAATTCGGAATTTATAACTAATTTGGAAAACAGTAAACTGTGACCAATTGTCATGGATACATACACGGAGTATTAGAAAAAAATTGAAAAAGCTGGTATAATTATATTTATATAAAACATAAATTTGGTAGTTAATTTTGGAATTTTATTTTAGCTCAATTTTTTGTTGAGATTTTTTATACAGTACATATCATATTTAAATACTTTTTGAGATGTATGTATATATTTTATTCATATTTTTATAAATATAAGTTTTTTTTTGCACCATTAAGGTGGAAACCAGCCCCATCATTAAAGTGGAACCCCCCCCCCCTACCTTTAAAAAAAAAATTATTTTAGTAATTAATAATATTTTTAAAATTTAACTTCATAATTATGAATTAAATAAAAAACTGAAAATAGCAACTTTTTTGTCTGGATAAAAATGGTACCTGTAGCCGGTGCCAGGAATATGTTGAAAGACACCAGCCAATGTATCTGAAGATTTTAAAACAAAATAGAAAACGCGCGTGCTAAGCTCAGCAGCAATTATAAAAGATGGACTTTGGACTTCAAAAGAGGAAAGGGATAAAGCTTAAATTATATTTTTATATAATTTTATATTTTTTATAAGTTTTATATAAATATAAAATTTGGTAAAAACTACTGCAGCACTGCCCAATTCACCATCTACGAACTGATTGGTAACTACTGTTCCACGAAATGATGAGTTTATTTTTACAGGTTGAGAAATGTGTTTAGATTTTTTGTTTTTAAACAAATGTTTAACTAATGAGTACTGCGTAGACTCATTCATGTAGTTCATGACTTTTATTGATTACACACTGTGTTGCGTAAAACATAAAATTTATATTTGATTTACAGGTATAGCAGGCACCTTGTATGCATCAGTGTTTGGCGGAAAACTCTTTCTAACAAAATTTGGTACAGCAGTAAAGAAAGCGTTTTGCTACAGTCGGAAAAAGATTGAAGAGCGGCATCCATCATACTTATAATGTGTACAGCAAATACCATGTTACTTATCCTTGCCACAAATGGTAAATATTTTCTAAATAGATATTGAAAAGTAAACAGAAGCGTTTTCAGTAAGCAACTTGTTGTTCATGTGATTATTTGTTTTGTCATTAGTAAGCCTATGTTGTAGAGATTTATTTAATATTTAGCTGCTGCAGGATTTTCGTTGTTTGTATCCTGATGCAGGTAATTGCTTTGTTATGCGTATAGGAAATTTGATAACTTCTGTGCTATATTATTGTTCAAATTCAACTGTTTAATACCTTCAAGGATGTAGCACAGAGGGAATTATTGGAGGATCCAGTAAATTAATATACAAGTGGTCTAAGAAGTGTTATGCATATATGTAATTTGAGGTTGACTGTTATTAATAAAAATAAAATCCATGTTATGTAGTGAAATCAGTTGACTTGCATTTTTTATAGGTGGACAGACTACAGCTGCTGCGAAAGCATTGCTATATCTGTTTCTGATGACAGGAAAGAAGCGCCTAATTGCAATGAGTTGTTGTTTTACTGATAGCATATGGAACGGTGTGCATTTTGGATGCATTGTAGTTTATGTGTGTTAAAATATAATGTCTTATTTTCTTTTTCAGTACATAAATCCAAATTTTGCAAAGTCTTTATTTTCTCAAATTAACACTAACTTAAAACTAATTTAATTTAGTATTTATAGCATAAACTGTGAATATTTTAAACTTGTATGGAACTTCTAAATGTCCTAGTTCGTATTACGTGCACTTATTGTTTTATATTTAGTCTAGCACTGGCAATTCTATAGATGTTCCGCAAAACTTGACTCATCCCAAGCTGTACCTAGAATATTTGTCGAATAATATCGACAAGATCACTGGAGAATTGTGTGCGACGGAAAAGTTTGCTTTACTGAATTTTTGATTGTGGAATGCTTGGATTACATGTTTAAGTTGCTTTGGATTTTTAATTTGGAGTATCCTTACGGTTTAGAGATGTTTTTAAAATTTTTGCAATTTAAAATATAATTTAACTTTTGGCATAGAAAGAATGGATGGCTCAACTTTTTCAACTGAGACATATAATAACTAGTGATCACCACTGATGATGAATGAAAGCATGGCATAGTTGCTTTTCCAAGATTTTAGAACGTGTTATGTATAACAGACTGTTTTCTTTTTTAACTAACAATAAAATTCTTTACGATAAACAATTTGGGTTTAAATCTGGCCATTCAACCGATCATGCAATCATTCATCTAGTACACGAAATATTTAAAGCTTTTGATGAAAACAAATTTACTTTAGGCGTCTTTATTGATCTAAGTAAGGCTTTTGATACGGTGGATCATAATATTCTCCTGCACAAACTTAAAAATTATGGTATCATAAGTTATAACTTAGCATGGTTTAAAAGTTATCTAGATAACAGGAAACAGTACATCTCGTTTAATGATAGTAAAACTGACTTAGCGACAATTTCCTGCGGCGTCGCAGGAAATTGTCGCTAAGTCAGTTTTACTTAAATCTTCTAATTTTAGTTGTAAATAACTCTTGTATAATAAGAGAGCGTTCATTGTTATTTCTTGGTGTTGTTATTGATGAAAATGTGAGTTGGAAGGAGCACATAAATATAATTCAAAATAAAATTTCGAAAAATATTGGTCTACTTTACAAAGCTAAGCAGTTATTAAATCAAACTTGTTTAAAATACATTTATTTTTCATTTATTCATAGCTACCTAAGTTATGCAAACGTCGCCTGGTGTAGCACTAACGTAACTAAAATAAATAAACTATTAATTAAACAAAAGCATGCTTTAAGAATTATTGGAAATGTAGATCGTTTCTCACACACTAAACCTCTATTCATTAAATTTAATATTCTCAACGTATTTCAACTAAATCTCTATCAAATTCTTATTTTTATGTTCAAAGTTAATAAAAAAATAGCACCTATTTTATTTAATTCTTTTTTGGAAAAAATATATCATCTATACCCAACACGATTTTCAGAAAACAATTATGTTCAACCTAAAACCTATTACTCTGTTACTAAGTTCTCAATTGCTAACAGAGGTCCTAAACTTTGGAACACGCTATTAAATAATGAGTTAAAAACTATTTCTTCTATTAAACAATTTAAAAACAAACTTAAGCAAAAGCTTTTAATAAATGACAACGAATTAAAATTTTTCTGAAGCCTTTGATTAGGAGTAATCACGTTTGTCTATTTCTTTATAAATATGGTTTAAATATATATTCTATATATATTTCAATTTGTACATTATGACGTTGTTTTTTATCTGATATAATAAACTTTACATTTATATAAGACACATTAAGATACTAAAAATGTTTTTAAAAATGTTTTTTTTTTTCTTGTTTGTTTGTTTGTTGTTCGTATATTATCTGTTATTTTATAATTTAAATTCAAAAGGTTTATAAATCTATAACCATTTAGGAAAAAGAATAATTTAATTAAAATAATTAATTAAAAATCTTCGTATACTTTTGGATATATTACACTGTAATACAGCGTAAAATGTTTTTTAGTTTTTATTTATCGTTATTTTATTTTAACGCAACGTTTTGTTTAACGTTTATTTAACGAGTTACTTTGTTATGTATTTTAATTATTTACATTTTTATTTAAAGGGGCTTGGTGATAAGACAGAACTTGTCTTCTTCTTGCCCCAGCCATGTATTTATATATTTGTATTGTATAAACTTGTAAACTTTTTTTATCGGCGAAATACATAATAATAATAATAGTTAAATGAATAAAAGTTTCAACAAACTTTTATAATTACTTCAGTTTTGTTATTTTGTGTGATCATCATGCTGCAGTTATTAGGTTGTATTAGCTTGAATATTTGACTGTATAAGTGGTCTTGTTACATTGTGTGCTCATGCTGCAGTTGTTACATTGTATTTACACGAACATTTGGCTGTGTAAGTTACTTTGTAAATTTGTACGCATATGCTGAATTTATTACATTGTATTCACTTGAATATTTGGCTGCGCAAGTGGCAGTGTTATTTTGTGTGCTCTTGCTACAGTTATTAACGGGTGATGCGGAAGTTATCGGACAAATCCTAATTTCATTATTTGAGCATAATAATTAGTTTTTGTGGTTTTATGCGTAGGCATAAACGTTCTATAAAATATAAACTTTATTATTTGAAACACAATTATTTAAAATGAGGTTAAATGCAGCTGAACGAGAATCTTTTCAAAAACGACTAAAAATATTTTTTGTAAATAAACCTAATATATAAAAAAAAAAAAAATCGTAAATCATTTTGAAAAGGAAGGATTTGCTCAAAGTACAATATATGATAACCTAAAAAGACTTGAAACTGTTCAATCGTTTTCTGATAGAAAGCAACCTTGTCGTCCGACATCCTGGACTAGAGAAAAGAAAGCCGAATTAATGAGACTTGTCAACAATCGAAAAGGGGTCAGTCAGAGAAAATTGGGTATTAAATTCGGTGTAAATCAATCGACAATTGGTCGTCAGTTAAAAAAAATGAATATTAAATATAGAAAACGTGAAAAGACTCCAAAATACACTATAGAACAACAAGTAAAGGCAAAGAAAAGAAGCAGGAAACTAGTTAACCAACTCTATAACACAAAATCGCTTCTAGTCATCGATGACGAAAAATACTTTTGTTTTGCAGGGGACAACATGCCTGGAAATTCTGGATACTACACAAACAACAAAAAGACATGCCCAGAAAGTGTTCGTTTTATAGGAAAGGAGAAATTTCCAAAAAAATTATTAATGTGGATAGCCATATCTGACTGTGGTATGTCCGAGCCATTGTTTCGCACTTCCAAGGCTGTAGCGATCAATTCATCAATTCATCAATTCAATCAATTCATCAATTTTAGAAAAACGACTTCTTCCATTTATTCACAAGTATCATGGAGACTTTAACTATTTAATTTGGCCAGATTTAGCAAGTTCTCATTATTCTAAAGATTCTCTAAATTGGATGGACCAATATGTCTATTACGTTGATAAAGAATCCAATCCCCAAATGTGCCTCAAGCACGACCAATTGAAAATTTTTGGGGACATTTGGCACAGAAGGTTTACGAGGGAGATTGGCAAGCTTCAACAGAGCAAGTTTTGATTGATTGCATTAAACTAAAACTACAAGAAATTGATTTAAACTTTTTACAGTCGCATATGAAAGGCGTCAGAGCAAAATTGAGATCAATTGCAGATGGTGGTGTTTTTTCATATAAAAAATAATATATTTTTATTAAAAGATAAATGCTTTATTTAAAAAAAATATAATAGTAGTTTGTTTTTTCATTTATAAATAAGTTATTGACGTTTTTATTTTGTCCGATAACTTCCGCATCACCCGTTATTTTTATTTTATTTATTTATATATTTGTTAAACACCCACTATATATTACAAGTAAGGTAAATAAAAAGTTTCAAAAAAAATCTCTAGGATCTAGGAATTTTATTTTCAAGAATATCCTTGAAGATTGTTCTTTGTTCTTTTGAGTTCCAGTACTCAACTGCACATTTTAGGATTTTAAGATCCGTTTCAGGAATTATATTTTTTAAACCAGTAATTTTTATTTTTTCTTCGTGTTGCATTAGTTTCTCTATATTTAATTTATGACTATTGCACAGAGCCTTGACGCTATCTACAAAAGGTCGTGGACCTGATTCATTGTTCAACTGCGACTTAAGAATATCAAATGTCATTTTATTTTTCAACAGGCGAATAAATAAGTTTATCTTATTTTGTTGCGTAATTATAGATATATCTTCAATACAAAATAGGGGATGTATATAATTTTTACTATGTTTTGAAACGTTTAGTAGTGACTTCAGTGCAATTCTTCCTACTATATCAAGCTTTTGCAATAACATTTCTTTATGGTCGCAAAGCACAAGACCATACGTTAGTGTTGGAACAGCTAAAGT
>NC_088928.1:44507500-44572500 GCF_038396675.1 Hydra vulgaris | reverse complement strand
GTGTTTATTGTGATTTAGCACAAGAATTTGAGACTTCACGTGTAAACTGAATAATGGCTTGTTCAGTTGAACTATTTTTTTTGAAGCCGACTTGATTTTTATATAGTAAATTATTTAAAATCAGGTAGTTGTATGTCTTTTCGAAGATGATTTTTTCTAATATTTTTGAAAACGTAAGAAGGATAGAAATAAGGCAATAGTTATTGACGTTTGTTTTTTCTCCGTCTTTTTAATCGGGATAACTTTGGCAATTTTTAATAGATCAGGGAAAACCCATTGTTGTATAGATGTTTTGAAAACTTTAAATAAAATATTTTTCAAACTTTCATAGCAATCTATAATTATGTTCCCGTTTATTCCATCCGCATCGATTGCTTAGTTTCTTTTTAGAGATTTGAAGACTCTTTCAAACTCTTCAATTGATAAATCTAGGAATAAGTCATGGAGAGAAAGTAAATTATTTGAATTTGTCAAAAATTCATTAAAGAAAATATTTGTAGAAGGAATCCTATTAGCCAGGCTACTTCCGATATCAGTAAAGTATTTATTAAATTCTTCCGCTATTTCATTTGGCTCATATAGACATACATTGTTTATTTTAATCATTTTCGGAACGAAATTTGAACTGGTTTTCTGTTTCCCCGTTATTTCTTTCAATTATTTTCCATATTTGTTTTGAGTCATTTTTATATTTAGTAATTAGATTAGAGTAATAATTTTTTTTTCAAGTTTTTACGAATTTTTTCAAATTGAGTTTTGTAGTTTTTACAAATGCGTAAATAAGCATGAGATTTTGTTTTTAAATATTTTATATACAATTTTTGTTTAATTTTTGAAGATTTTTTAAGACCCTTGGTTTCCAAGGACTATTTGCATCGTACACCGAGGAAAATGTATTAAAGAACTTCTTATAGATTACATTTATGTCTTTATTAAAATATGCTTCAAGTTTAACAACGATAATTGATATTTAAACGTTTCTAAATTTTTTTTGTTAAAAATACGTTTTATTATAGTTTGACTTTTATGAGTGTTAAGTGTTGAATTTGTGTTAATTGTTAGAAAGATGGGAAAATAGTCTGATATATCTGATTTTATAATGCCTTTTTGCATGTCATTGTCATATACATCTGTTGTTAAAATATTGTCTATTAGGATGGTTGAGTTATCTGTAATTCGTGTAGGCCGGTTGATAAGCGGTATTGCTCTTGATACAAATATTTCATCATAAAATTTTTTTATTTTTTTGTTTTCGCTATATCGTATAACCATTTTTAAATCGCCAATTACAAAGTTTTTGTTCTTTTCTTTGTTACCTTTAAATTACCTTTATGAAAAATATTGTGCTTTAAGTATAAGCTTGAATTTTCTGACGCACCACCAGGTGATCTATAACAACAACTTAGTAGAATGATTTTGCTTTTTAACTTTTCGTTTTTATTGTTTAAAATTTTAATTGTAACGATTTTTTTATCGCCATCAAAAACGCACAAATCATTCCTAACGTTATGCGCAACGTTTTGTTTTACGTAAATCAGAATTCTTACGCCGTGTTTATTCAATTGTCTTTCTAATAAAATTGTTTCAAAACTTGGAAGATGGAAGTTAGAGTTATTATTAAGCTCATTTTGTGAACACCAAGTTTCCGTTAAACAAATAATATCAAAATAGTTTTTAGTTTTTTTTTATAAAATGTCGAAGATATTCAAAATTTTTGTTCATACTTCTTATATTTATGTGGACAATTCTGATTTTCTTGTTTTCATCGCCATTTTTCGAAAGAAATTCTTTTAACTCACTAGCATAATGATAAAAACAATTTATTTTTAAGTCATTAAAATAATTAATATTTGGATCTGTGTTTTCATCAGATCCAATATATTTGTTTCTAAAGTTGAAAATAAGTGATTCATAGTCTTCCGTTTTATATTTTTTGTTGTTATCATTTTTTGTGAACTAAATACGATTTAAAAGAATTTCTTATACTTCTGAGGCGCGCGTTACAAGTTTGGTATATATAACTTTAGCAAACTTACCCTCAGCTCGAAGTTCTTTTGCTTTTGTAAATAGAAGTCTTCTTTTTCGATTGTGTAATTGCTATAGTCTTTGTTTAGACATATTTTTTCGTTCCATAGTTTTCTTTTTTCATATTCATTTAATACGATTTCTTTATAGTTAAGAATCTTTACCACTCTAGTTCTTCTTTTTTTTCCAGATTCGTGCTTCTTTCCAGTCCTGTGTGCTCTTACAATTGCAATGTTGTTTTTAATTCCGAGTTTCTCCTTTTAGAACTCTTTGATCTTCGCTATCTTTCCAAGTTTCTTCTTCTCTTTCGTCAAAGCCATCAAAACGAAGATTGTTCCGCCTCCTCCTATCTTCTAATTCTGCTAATTATCTTGAATAATTTCGGTGCATTTTAGATTCTCGTTGTCTTTATTACAATTATTGAGTTTTACTTTCAAGTCAATTGATTCCTTAACAACTTGTTCATAATATTCATTTTGAAAATTCAGCGATTTCTCTCTTCAGTAAAGCATTTTCGTTTTTAATTTTTCAATTTCGTTATAAAATTTTTCTTCTAATTTATCAAATCTATCTCCAAAGGTTTTTAGTAGAGTGCTTTCATGACATTCCAAAAATTCTTTTACAATTGTCAAAGATTTTGTTATTTTCGAATTATTTCAAAATATAAAAGCTTATTTTAGCAGCAATAAAAAAATCTCAGTCTGTTTATTATTTATATATTTCCATCTAATTTTTTTTTAGGATTTATTTGTAATTTATATATACAGCAAAAAAATAAAAAAAGACCTGACACTAGGTCAAACTACTGTCACAGCCTGTGTCAATGTGCTTTGTATCCATAGCGAAAAGTCAGGTTTGTGTAAAAAGATCATAATCATAATCAAGTTACAACAAACCCTTATTTTTTAAAATGACAAAAGTTTAGCAAACCATAAAAGTATTGATGAAATTCAAATTGCACCTGCATAACTGTTTAAGCTTACGTTATGTTTTCAACAAAACTGACGTCCATCATGTGTTTGTCAATCACCAGTGCAAAGTTAAAACTTTGTATATTTTAAAATTGCTTTTAATTAACTAAAACCAGGGAAAACAATCAAGCTTTTTTTTTTGTCTTTCCAATTTTAAAGATTCGGCATCTATAACTCCAACTAACCTAAACCATTAATCAGACCATTCAGATATATATTTAAAGCAATTGTGCTTGAAAGACTCCTCAAATTTGGTCTATATATATGGAATTTATATACACCAAATTTGAGGAGTCTTATATGGTTTATATATATGGCATATATATGCAACAAGCTAAAACTTTCAAAAAATATATTTGACTTAATTAGAAGAGTAAAAAACCTTTTGTATTTAAACTAAATTGTTTTAAGGAAAAACAAAATTAATAACCTAAAACACAAATATTTGTATTTAAAAAACTCAAAAAAATTAGAATTTGTATTATCTTAAATCGCTAAAAAAGTAGGTGATCGTATTATGTACCTTAAAATATTTTACAATTATTTCTAAATTATATGTGAAAATCTAGTGGAATAAACATAAACATTAAAAAAAAAACAAAAAAAACCCGTTGATCTCGAAACATAAAAAGGTGGAAATAAAACAAGGCAATTCTTGCCTAACGATATATTTGTATCTGAATTTGTCATTAGGAATCTAAAAATAAAGTATTAGAGTTTTAATTTGATTAAATGCATTTTAACCAAACCGTGTAAAGTATTTGTGAAAAGAAACAAGTTACTGTATCCGGCCAGACTTATTGTAAAGATCTTGTATAAAAAAATTACAATTTACAATTACATTTCCGGAAAAGGGTGATTTTTTTCCAAAAGAAAAATCTAGATATTCGATTAAATGTAGCAAAAATTAAAAGTTCAAATGAAACAAATAAATTTTTAGCATAAATATAAAACAATTAAATTTAAGAATTCTATTTTAAAAATCTAAGGTTGCCAATGGACACAAGGATTTCCAAATATTTTACAATGATAGAAACAACTAAACCAGACGCTTGCTCGATTGATGTTTAAGATAAAAGAGCATACAGCATTCTAAATAAAAAGTAAAGATAAAAAAACAAACAGCAATCTGAATAAAAAGTATTGGCAATGTTGTATAAAAACAAAAGTGTTAAATAAAAAAAATTTACAATATCATAGCGTTAGAATTGTGCGGAAGTGTTGCGCGGTCGAGTAAATTGCGTGAAAAAAAACATAAAAAGATTTTTCTTACTCAAAAAAGAACATTAAATGAACTTTTGAAACTTAATTTAAAGTACAGGAATTACAAATTTAATAACAGAATCAATTTAAATATTATACTTGAACATTAATATAATACGCTTATTCTGACACTATGATTTTGCATACAAAAAGACGGTGGATTTACCTATATAAGTATATGAAAAAACTTATAAGAAAAAATGCCAACTTGACCCAACCCTCTCTTTGACAGCGATTTAATTCTGATGAGTTCATTACTTCAGTCGGATCGTAAATGCCAAAATTACTCATTACAGGGCGTGACAAATACCTTTAAAAAGTTAAAAATGTACTAAAATAATAAATAACAAAATGTAAACCAGTCTTAATACAAAAAAATATTTATAAAAACCTGTGAACATGATAGGCCAAAAGTGGAATATTGAAAATAAACATAACCCAAAAGCCACCAAACAAAAACAGTGTTGTTAAAAAGGCATGAAGTGCATATTCTGGAAGAACTAGCTAAAAATATATAGTATAGAAAAATAAACTAAAATAAAACTGTTAACTTTTATCATACTTTATCACTTATATAGAATTCAAAGTTAGAATTCAAAAGTGAAATAGCTAAAAATTGTTTTGAATCTAACAAATCTTTAGACTTAATAATAAACTTTCAATCTTATTTTGAGCCAATTTAATTTTAAAAGAAGAATTACAGAAAAAAATATACTTTAAGTATTAAAGTCGTTTTTTAAAATGTCATTAAACCTCTTTTATTGTCATAAATTATTTATAATATTTTAAAGTAGTGTTAAATGGATGGTACTGCAGAGTAAAAAAATTTTTTTTTTTAAATGTTTATTAGCAAAACATTTGTTTCTTAAATAAAACTTTTGTTGAATAAGAATATCATGACGTACTAAAATAATTTGATAATTAATTTTGAATAAAACATTTCTTTAAAAAAAATAAAATAAAAATTAAGCACCCTTATAAAATGATTTTTATAATAAAATATTACAAACAACTTTTTTTAAAAATATGTTAAAAATGTCAAATTATTTTTGCACAAGGTTGTTTCGCGAAAAACAAAACAACCTCGCGCAATAAAGTACATATACATTTAAACAACTGATTTTAGGACCCCCTCTCCTGGTGTACACACCCAGATACTTTTAACAACCTCCCTCTGCGTACACATGCACTACTTATTACAAAATCACCCTTTCCCCTCCATCCCAAATGCATACATTTTTCAAAAAAAAAAAAAAAAAATTTTTTTTTAATTTATTTTGACATTTCTCTTATACATAACGTAAATTTTATTTTTAAACTCATGAAATTCTATGCTTTTATTAAAAAAAAAAGTATTAGGAATGATAGAGAATGAGAGATAGTCAAACGGCATACATAACACACCCTCCCCCTTGTACCCATTTGTACGTTTTTAGATAACTCTTCTTTTCCATACCTGCATGCGTACTTTATGGAAGACCCCTTGATTGAAAAAAATGTTTAAAAAAATATTCCTAATAATATAAAAAAAACATTTAATAGAATTTAAAAAAAATTTATATTTAAAAAATTTATTAGAAAATGATTTAACATGCATTTTCTGTTACGTAAAACCAATTGCAAAAAGCAGTTTTTCAATTATTGTTTACATCATACTTAATTTAAATTTTGGACTATGGGTCATTCATAAATTATGTTATGCAATTTATAGCAATTTTGGACCCCTTCCCCCTAGCAACAAAACATCACATTTTATTCCCCTTACCCCCACCCCCGTAAAATTACCAACAAATTTCACCCTTGTTCTCTAAAAGGTAGTTGAACCTTCACAAGGGTGAAGGTTCAACTACCTTTTATGATTTTGTTATCAATGATTTTATTATTGTTGTAGTTAAATTATAACTATATATATTTTTTATCTATATTTTTTAAAGTTTCAGAATAATAACCAATTCGTACATAAATTGACTGATATGGCCGTAGTCACAGTGTAGTTACATACATCTAGTGACTTAAATAGGTATGGGGGAATTGAACTGTGCATATATTCATTTTTGCACTCCTATAGTTCAATATAAAGTTAAATAATTTAACAGTGACTAAATGGACAAATAACCTCAGAAGATATAATTAATTTTTGATAAATATATTAGTTAGATAACTTCTTTAGCAGTAAGTTAGTGTTGCAGTGCAGGTTAATTAAGATTATAATATTTAATGTTAATCCGTATTACTATAATTGTTGTTTAATAATTATTATATTATTTTTATTCAGTAACTATATTATTGTTAACTATTTTTTTATTGATGATATATCAGTTCTATCATTGACTGATAAAGCCGTAGATGTAACGGAGTCTGAGACATGAATCTACTAAAACTTAAGTCAATTAAAAAAATCTATTCCAATGTATGTCAAATTGGAACAGCCGCAGTTGAGTTTACATCAACTGAAAGCTTTAATCAAGGTACTCTTTTATTCAGTAGAAAAATTTTGTAGATTTAAATCTCAAAAAAAAAAATCTGCGTCACAAACTGAATGCCCACTCCCATCTGCCCTGTAACAATTTGTAACAAAATCGCTAACCCCCCCCCCCATTCGATTGCATGACAATTTGTGGATGACCCCTATATGAAACTTTTCATTGTACTTTTTGTGATTATATGCAAAAAAGTAATATATTTTTTCAAAAAAAAAGGTCCTCAATTTTTAACCCTAACCCTTTTTTTAAAACTACTTGAATATAAAGTTGAGTTTAAAGTTAACTTTACATTCAAGTGGTTGAAAAAAATTTATTTATTTTAAATTTATTTAAAAATGTTACTAAGCTGTTATTTTTAGTTTTTTGTTGTTGATTAGGGACGAAACCAGACCTGTTTTAGTAACGCTAGAGCGGTATGGGTGCCCAAAAAATATTTTTTACTTGATATTTTGCTTTTGTTTTTTTATTAAAAATAGAATAAAAAAGTTTCCATTTTAAATACAGTAGTAAATAACTAACTTTTTGTTTCCTTTAGTTTTTTTTTTTCCCTCCAAGACAGTAGAATGAATTAAAAAGTAATTATTTGTCATAAATTGTTTAACAATTAATATTTAAAACTATTATGGAAAATTAGATTTAAAAAAATAAATTAAAATTTATTATGAAAATCAATTTAAAGACAATGGAATATAGGAAAAATTTGTTTTAACGAAAAAATTTCAAAATATTTATTCATAGTAATGTTTTCATTTTGAAATTTCAAGATGTTTAAATAAAAAAAATTTAATTTTTTATTTAAACATCTTCGCTTCTAACAAGGCTGCAAGCAACCACTAATTAGAGTTGGAAGTTACTGGAAGTGAAAAGATGAAGATTGTAGAGGAAGAGAAAAGATGAAGATTGTAGAGCAAGATAACAATTGACAGATGACTTAAAGGATTGCAAATTATATGAATCAGGAAAGCAAGATGAAGAAAGCGAATTCCAAAGAGCTGATGTTCGAGGAAAAAAACTAGACAAATAAGAGTTTTTGGAGCACCTAGGAACAGTCACAGAAAAAGGATGAGACTTAATTGAATGACGAGTAACAAGAGAATGAATTTTAGTAGATGGAAAAAGAGACGCTAGCTCTTTAGAGCAGTGCCCATTATAGTATTTGTAGAAAAGAGAAAGAGAAGAAAGGGAGAAAGAGAAAGAGAAGAAAGAGAAGAGAAGAAAGAGAAAGAGAAGAAAGAGAAGAAGGGAAAAGAGAAAGAGAAGAAAGAGAAGAAAGAGAAGAAAGGGAGAAGAAAGCCCTGAAATTTTTTTATGCATTTAAAAATACATTATGTTTGAATAAACAAAGAAAGCACCATCTATAATTTCCATATTATTTCTTTATAAAATACAATAATGATTTAAAAGAGGCTTTTTGGTTTTGCTACATTTTCTTACCTCAAATCATTTTTTGTCTTGTCCAAAAAGTGTATAAATTAATATTATCATAGAAAATATATATTATCATAGTTTATCATAGTTTATCATTACACTATGTAACAAATTTTCACTTGTGTTCTGTTCCTGGGTTGAAAATGTGTTTTCCTAATCCATTAGGTCTAGAACAGAAAGGAAATTGCTGTTATTCCAGAAAAACTTTGCTCCTATGACCGGGACAAGGAAATTTGGAAACTCCCGTGTTTTATTCAAGAAAATTTTCGATTTGCTTTTAATCCCGAGCTTCCTCTTATAATATTCCTGAACTGCTAGAGTTGTCCAGATGTTTCTACAATTCTCCTAAACACTCTAGATCATTCAAAAAACTTCCAGAACTTTTGAGAAACTCTCAGAACACTCTAAAACATTTTTGAATGTTCCAAAAATCTCGAACCAAGATTCTAATTTGTGTTATTGCAGACTTAAAGGATAATGATTCGTAGTTGAAGAGAAGTTATTTATTTGATATGGCATCAAGAAGTCGTTTGCATCCAGCTGATTCATTTTGCTACATGTTAGGACAATTCATAAAGACAAGAGCGAAAAAGTATTCAGTGGAAGCAAATCGTATAATGTGTGTGGCCTACAAAGTATACTTTGGCGTGTCGGTCAGGACTAAGGCAAATCTTGGGCACCGCATTTCACATGCGAATATTGCAAGAAAACACTTGAAAGTAAACTGAACAGTTGCTTTTCGCTTTCGATGTGTTTTAATATATTTTCATAAAACTTCAATGCTTTAGATCTAGTTCATTTCGGGGAGTAGTAGTTTACAAAGTTTTGTCATAAGTTGTGTACTGTAGGCAAATATGTTCCATTTTGAAATCGTTCTATATTTTAAAATTTCCTGTACTCAAATAACTATAATTCTTACATATTACTATGTGCTATGTTACAGGTAGTAAACAACTAGGGTTGATATTTGACCAGGGACATCCATGACACTAAGGTGCATTATTGCACAAAGGACTGGCCACAATGGACCAAGTTTTCTGTTGGGAAGAGCAATGTGAATTGGGAACTGCTGATAGAGCCTTAAAGTGCTTATGCTACAGCTGCACATCAAGTTAGGCCTCATTAAGCTATTTATCACTGCTCTTGACAAGGAGTCAGCAGCATTTCAATACCTCCACGATCTTTTTCCAAAGCTGTCTAAGGCTAAGGGCTGGTATATTTGACAGACTACAGATCAAGAAGATCATAGAATGTGAGGATTTAGCAAACTGCTGAACATGACGGAGAGGCTTGGAGCAGTTACGTTGCAGTTGTTCAGGGCTTCCTTAGGTAATCACAAAGCTGAAAACTATGTGGAGAATTACCCCAAAATGGGATGCAGAATGTCTCTGAAAGTCCATATCCTTAACTTGCATCTCAAAAATTCAATGAGAACATGGGTGCTTACTTTGAAGAGCAAGACGAGCACTTTCATCAGGATATATTGGACTTTAAACATCGTTACCAAGGACAGTATAACGAAAGCATTTTATTTTTTTTAACATCTTTACTTCCAACAAGAAATCATACCAGATGCAACCTTAGCAGATGCTAATTTTGCAATGGATTTGGTATGCGGTTTCCAAGAAAGATTGGAAGTAGGAGTTAATCCTAGAAAATGAAGGGTAGATGACTTATTACCGTGCTCATAAATATAGGAAGATCTTAATTATTGCAATAACAATTAGCGGAAAAAAATGGAGTTTTACCTGAATTAGTTCACCAGCCACTGTGAGCCCCATGCTGTAGCAGAAGTGAGAACCTTTTTAAGCTCAGATGCCTCCTCCAAGCAATCAGAAATTATTGGCTTCTTATCATGACAAGAATAAATGGTAGCATCATCAGCAAACAATACCACCTTAGATGTGAGAAGACCTGGAAGATCGTTAATGTGAATTAAAAAGAGTATAGGGCCAAGGATAGAACCTTGAGGAACCCCAAATGAGTGCTGCCAATCGAGGACAAACTTTATGCTATGATTGGAAAGGAAGGATTCAATAATCTTAAAGATGTTACCTGATACACTTTAAGAAGAAAGCTTATGGAGAAGACCAGCATGCCAAACTTTATCAAAAGCTTTAGAAATGTCAAGAGCAATAGCCTTAGCCTCTCCACCTCTATCTAATGCATGATAAAACCTATCAGTTATTACTGTTAGCAAATCAGCTGTAGAACAAGAAGATTGAAATCCATATTGATTATCAGAAAGTAAGTTACTAGATTCAAGATTCAAGATTAAGTGTTTTTTAATTGAAGATTCAAAAACCTTGCTTATTGTAGGAAAAAGACTAATGGGATGGTAGTTGCTTGATTCAGATCGCTCTCCAGAATTTTTGAAGATAGGAATAACAGAAGCTGCTTTCCAGCTGGCTGGAAAAGACCTGACCTGAGAATAGCGAGCTTTGACTTTAGAAAAATCCTTTTTACAATGGTTTCTAGCAATAGTAAACAGACGTTGTTTACTATTGCTAGAAACCATTGTTTTCTGGAGAATTGTTTTGCGATCGCCTAATTTAACCCTTGACTTGATTTGGCATTTTTATCAAATGATGCTGTATTTCTGGTGTTAGGCACCTTCAATGTGTCATTAATATATGATTTCAAGAAAAGCACCAAGTGTATTTATGTGCTGGCAGATTTTTACGGAGTCCCAGTCCTTGTTGTTTAAGCAGGAAATAAATACTGCAGAACCATTGATTAATATATAAAAGATAATGGAAGGTGATATTAAATTTTTTTTTTAAAGATTTTGATGGTGAAGTTAACCAAGAAGAAGAGAAATCAAGAAATTTGTAAAATGACTCTGTGTAAAAAGGTAAAAGCCTGTAACGTAGCACAATACAAAATGAAAAACCTAATTTCACCTTCACATATATACTGGTCTAATAAAAGAGCGATTGCAATATCCAGAGTTACTCCAATTTTTGAAATTTTTTCTTTTAATTACACCTAGTACTGCTAACATATAAAGAGGCTTTTCCGTACTCAGTCTAATGGCAACCAAGCAACGAAATAAGTAACTAAACTAAACACATTTATATTTGTAATTTTTTTTTAAAAAAATGTCATAAACAAATTTTAAAATACTTTGATATTTTCTTTTTTTAAAAATTCTTAACATAAACTATAATGCAAATTTTTTTTCTTTTTGAAATAATAAAAATAGATAAAAATTAGCTTGAATGACATTAACCTTTAAATTTTTGCTTGTCGGCAATTAAGAGTAAACAGTTTAATAATAAAATGAACAAAAGTAAAAATATCAACCTAAGTAACATTAATATAGTAAGAAAGTAATCACGCTTATTTAATATTTGAATGAATGAACTTTTGATCTTTGGCTCGCTTTTTTGTTTGACTTTAAGAAAACGAAAGAATGAAACAAAAACTTTTTTTGAAAGTTTTGAAAATAACTTAATAAAAGTTTTATTAAGCTAGTTATTTTTAAACTTCAATGTGGTAATGTTTAAAAAATATATAGCAAAAGCAACTTATCTAATTAGAAATATTTTTTTATTTATTAAATTTACCTTAATTTTTATATCGTTATATAATAATATAGCATATAATAATAAAAATTTTTTTTTTTAATTATGCTTTCTAAAGCATAATTAAAAAAAAAAATGTGCTTTCTTAAACATAATAAAGGTACAGAATTAAACCTGCAGTTCTATATAGTCAAGGATGTGTCTAGACTTAATTTTTCTCCAGACAGAAACCTTGTGATTGTAAAAGAGTAATAATGCTTGATTAGAGGGTTGAACAACGGTTGGGAAAAAAGTAACATTACATATCACTTACTTTTTATCTTCCAAACTTATCAGTTAAAAGACAACTAAAAGTTATAGAAAAAAAAAAGGCAACCAACTCCCTGTTTTTAACATTTAAACTGTGTTTAAATATTCAGAACAAGGAGTTTTGAATATTTAAACACAGTTTATAGCAGTTTATTCCAGACTGTTTAATAAAATTAAAATTCAGTTTTCACAAACCAAAACACAATAAACTACTATTACAGATAAACAAACTTTAACAATGTTAAAGTTGACATAGTTAAAGTTTTTAGTACATTGTCAATGTACTAAAAACTTAAGGGTATTATTTACTGCCCTTCTATAAAACAAAACAAAAAAAAAACATGTATTCAAACAATGTATAAAAATCAAATTCACATAAAAAATATAATTAGTAGAGTTTACTTACTGGATTAAGAGTATTGCAAAGATCAATTGGATTTTTGTAGTCTGTCCTTAAGTCATCAAAAGCAATTACCTATCCAACATAATAAAGAATTCCTTATTACATAAATAATATTAATCAATAAAGTTTATAGGTGATATCAAAAATTGGTATTTTATTTTGTTCCAAAAGCGGACAAAACTTTCCGATAGACATAATAAATATATATAGATATATATAAAAAAAATATATATATATATATATATATATATATATATATATATATATATATATATAAAATCGGTCTACCGGAAATTTATGTCCACTTCTATAAAAATAATTTTCGAAGTGTAAGCATATCATTGAAATTAATGGCAATTATATTAATCAATTAAGTTTATAGGTGATATCAAAAATTTGTATTTTATTTTGTTCCTAAAATGGAAAAAACTTTCCGATAGACCTAATAAATAAATATATATATTATATATATATTATATATATATATATATATATATATATATATATATATATATATATATATATATATATATATATATGTATATATATATATATATATAGATAGATAGATAGATAGATAGATAGATAGATAAACCAAATAACATTTGATTTCTGAGGAAAATTGAGAACATACAACTGTTGCATTTAATGAAATTCCTAATTGTAACACTGTTAATCAAAAGATTTAGAAATAAACTTAGCAGTATGTTAGTATATCAATAAGCAAACAAGGGTTATCAATAATATTCACTTATTTAAGTAAAATGCCAGATTATTGCAAGAGATTAATAACTTGTAGAGGAATCTTATGTTTACTATAACCAAAAACAATAAGAAACAGTGTGGTTGATCATTTCATTTTTATATATTCCTTTTTATTTATATATATAATTCAAAAACTATTAAGTTCTTTTGAAAAACTTTTTAGATTTAATTTTTTTGTATTAAATTCTTAAAATAAAAATATTAAAAATTAAAATTAAACTAATTTTAATCTTTAATATTTTAACTATAATTAATTTAAACACAAAAACACACACACAAATGTTAAATTCTAAATTAATATTGCAAATATTAATTTAGAATAAAGAATAACTTACATTCCATATAACAAGAAATATTAATGCCACGCTAATTAGGAGTGATAAAATAAAACAAAATACTTCGAAATTCATAGCGTTATGCTTTTCTAAAGCTACAAATTTTTAGTCTTAGTTATTGTAAATAGTGTAACTCGCTCTATTCAAGTGTACGTATAACCAAAAAATTTAAATAATGAACACCGACGCGATTGAGATTTTTTTAAAAATGGCTATAATATTTTAAATAAGGTATATTAATTTGTCGAGCCGTCCGTATTGGGAGGCTCTTCAGATATTTTTTTAACCGAGTCTGATTTTCGGAATAGTTTGTTAAAAAGCAAAACAAGGGTAAAGTTATGAAGCTTTAAGTGGATACTACACTGTAGAACCCTAGAGACTATAGAACCTTAGAAACGTAGGATTCTACACTGTAGAGTCCTAAAGGGTATTTGAAAACAATGTAAAATAAAAAAATTACAAAAAAATGTAATATCGTCAATAGGGATTACAATCCCGAAGATTTTTTAAAGCAGTGATTTCTGGATCAAAAGCTATCAATCCCTGGATACTAATATAATATCTAAATGGTATTATCTATAATTAATAAAAAATACATTTTTATCAAAAATATGTTTGTTAAATGAAGGTAGTTTACGTTGCTAGAAAAAAAGCATTTAAAAATTATGATAGGAATATGGAAGCACATTAAAGTGTATGTGCTTTGAAATTTAACTTTTGAAAATTGATTAGAAGCACAACGCGTCTAAAGTTTTCAGGGCCAACAACACGGGGGGGGGGAAGGGCACTTCGAAACCCGTATCGTCGGCCCTGGTTTTAACACGCAACCAAACGGTTTTAAGTTTTTGTACTGAGTAGCCCAGCTTTAACAACACAATCAAGTTCTTCTTCAATAATCAAAGGATTAATTACGGACTCAATTACAGGTTCCTAGGTCGAATCCAAAAATATTAAATTCAATGGATGCTCGTATTACAGCAAGTAGCATTTAATCTTTCAATTAAATACGTCCAATCCTGCTCTACTACGAGCAATTATACCAAATGTTTTTGACATTTAAATGAAAAAAACACTACAATTATTTGATATGAATGGATCCAAAAATATCAAACGTTGTATGATATTTTTGGATCCATTCATATCATTTAAGCGTTCACACATACAAACCATTAAAAATGTACGCACTTTCTTGCTTGTATTACTGTCAGCATCTTTTAATTTGGTAAGCATAAAATTAAATAGCGATGCTTATTGTAAACTGGTAAGAACTCCTGAAACAAAGTGTTTTAACCGTAGTTTTTATGAAATTATCACAATTAGAGTTGTAATAATCTCGGATATAATATTGTTACTTCATCATATGACAGAGCTATAGAGTTAACTAAGTAAATATCAAATAATGATTTTTGTATGCAATTTTATGCAGCATAGGTGCAGTGGATAGAGTTCTAGGTCAGAATTAAGAGGTCTGAGGTTTGATGCCGGCTCTAGCACAATAAGCTATTGGTAAGGAAAGAGGCGTGAACTTACAAGTTAAATGTTCTTCAACAGTGCTCTGTCATAATACCGTAAAGACTTCTGGGAGCACCTTAATAACTACAAAAAATATTTTTAAAAAAATTCAGCCTTTATAAACTTTTATACGATATTGTTTTTGGTAGTTGATTGTCTAAACATTATTATCACTTTGCATACTTTTTTAATGGCTAAGCTATAACGAACTTCATTAGTTAACTTTGAACTAATTTATTAAGAAAGACAGATATAGTTGAGAATTAAAAATAGTTATGATGTAGATTTAAAGACAGTAATGATGTTGATTTAAAGACAGTTGTGATGTAGAATTAACAAGCATTACTTTTTGTAGAAGGTGACATGTTTTATGAAAGGTTCAACGAGTTGACACAATGAATTAAATTTCTTCTTAACGCAAAACTTAACCTTCTACCAAATACAGTTCCTCTGTTGCTTTTAGTTGGTTTTGCACAACTGAAAGTTTGTTGTCGACTAAATTCACACAGTCATTATAGTTGAACAATTTAATTAATTTATTTTTTTTACTTTTATTTATTCACTTTATTTTATTTATTTGGTTATTTATTCAACTTTATTTTTTATTTGTTCGCATTTGCGTACAATGGATCGTCAGTAGTTACATAGATTTCATTAAAATTTCAATTACATTTTTCAATTAAAATTATCAAAAATTAATATAACGTTTTCAATTAAAAAAATTTTTTCAAATGATATGTATAGAATAACAATCTATATATGATATTTATAGAATAACAACGTTTTTACTACTTAAATGAAAATTGAGCTCTGAAGTTTATCTGGATCTAAAAGAAAACCAAAAATTATATATATTTTGTTTTGAAGCAGTAACCGAAATTGATGCAGTAACCGAAGTTGACAGTTAGATTTAAATCCATATAACTAGATTGAAATATAATTTATTTAACATTTTAATGGTTCCGGTTTGAATTAAAAATGTTATTACTTAAGCAGTTAGTTAGTTAAGCAGCCATTTCTACCTTAAAATCAAACAAATCTCTAGATTTGCTTGGTAATTCAACTAAAAATTTGAAACACGCAAATTGTGAAGCACTGACACAAAGGCTAATTATTTCTTTATTTACTCAATTAGTTATGAATGGAATCCATATTCGATGTTTTTATCTATTATTATACCTTTTGATAATTCTGATAAAAAGTCTTTAATTAACCCCAGCAACTATCTGGGTATTAGTATCTTACTTCTATAATATAATTATTTTTAAAATTTGTGCGAAGAAAATAAGAAAACTCATTCTTTTAAATTAGGTTATAACTCTACCGTTCAAACCTGCAAGCAGAATTTGTAATTAGTTGAACTAATAAACATAAGAATAGTAAAAATTTACCTTTTTATTTATGCTCCA
This sequence comes from Hydra vulgaris, assembly GCF_038396675.1. NCBI lineage: Eukaryota > Metazoa > Cnidaria > Hydrozoa > Anthoathecata > Hydridae > Hydra > Hydra vulgaris. The sequence goes on along the minus strand of NC_088928.1, from coordinate 44,556,070 downwards.
TTGATGCTGAAAAGCCTTTTGATAGCTGCAACTATTCAATAAGAAGCTGCCAGCAAATAAAATAGCAATAAAAAGCTACCAACATTTATTTAGGACAATTTTTCGTTTTACTATAATAGTAGTGCAACTGTCTCATACTAAAGTTGCTAATCAAACAAATTTTTTCTTAAACGAAAAGTAAGTCAAGTTTATTACCGAACCTCTATAACATCTATACACAAGACCTTTTCAAAACAACTAAAAATAAGCAATGTAGGCTAATCTATGTGCGGTAACTTCACTGGTGTGGTAGCGTATGCTAATGATATCTCTTCTAAGTTCAAATCTTTCAGGTCTCTGCAACGCAAAACGCATAAAACTGATAAAATAGAGTTCCTCCTTACATGTAAAATACAGTTAGTAAATTGTACGCTATCTCTTGCTGGTAATCAAAAAATTTTATATAGCAGACTTAAACACTTTTTTTGGTTGGATAAACATTGCAGACAAAATATCAAATTTTCAAGAAGCAATCCAAACTTTTATTCAATCTGGAATCTGTTTTGCCTATAATCCAAGATCCATTACTCACTTATATCAAACCTTGGGAGTACCCACATTATCTTACGGTCCATAACTGTGCAGAAACAATGCAATTTGACAATGCAAAAGTTAGACAGAATAGGAAGAAGTTTAAGTGCATTAAAATTACTTTTCAACTTTTTGAAACATTGCAAAAATTATTTACACTCTTTATTCAAAATTCAATACATATGAAAATGTATGCACCAAAATAAATTAAATTCATTTACTCGTCTTTTGAACAATAAAATTTTATTTTACAATTAAAATTCGTTGCATAAAAACTCTTATACATTCAAAAATAAATCTATTATATTGTATGTGAGAAAAACAGAAAATTAACGTATAAAAGCTAATTATTATAAATTGTCATGAAATAATAGTGTTGAAGTTAACAAACGCGGGAAACTCACAGAAGACCAAAAGGTTTTATCATCAAGAACCGCTATTTAGCAATTATGTTTTTACAATATTAAACTTTAAACAATGATGTTAAAAACAAAATGAGTCAAAATGAACATAATATAAAAAAATGGTCATAAAAACAAAAAAACTCTCAAAGTTAATATCAAAATAAAAATACAAAAAATAATTTAAAAGTAATCATTTAATTAGACTTGTATAAATGTATGATATTTCTGGATCTAAACTGAGTGATCCTACGATAAAACACTCTTTTGCAGATGATACCCAGCAATTGTGTCAAAGAAGCGAAATAGTTTCGAAAATTTCAATTAAATAGAGTTTATTAGAAACTCTATTTAATTGAAATATTTATATATTTCATTCGACACATACATATGAATAATTATGCCAGCTGATAGTTAATCAAAAGAACACTTAAGCAACAAATGATAACAATTAAAAAAACACTTAAGCAACAAATAATAACAATTAAAAAACACTTAATTAAAATAAGCAAAAAATGATAACAACTAAAAAAACAGCAAATCAATTTTTAAAAAATGTTTTATTCTTTTAATGCTATTAATTTGTTGAGATGTGAGTTGAGTTGTCACTTGTGCAGCATTTCTAAGTGCTATAAAATACGATGGTTTTAACTTAGGTTTAAATCTTGTATTTTGAATTTTCGACATGAAACTATCTACTAACTCATTGAAACTTTAGTTGCTTTGTTGCTGTTGTTTTTGTTGGAGTCTTATTGCTTGCTTTTTTTATTTATTTTATAGTTTCACAACTACATATAATATAAACAGAATATAGATGATAATATAAACAAAATACAAAATTATATTTTGTTTATATTAATTTTTTAATAAATTTATAAAGTTAAAAACTTTTTTTAATATTTTTAAATATAACTTTACATTTAAAAAGGTTGTATTTAACAAAATACTGCCAAGATATACGTGCAAAAAAATTTAATAAGCATTATCTGAATATGTTATGAAAGATAAGATATAAAGGTTGTTATTGAGAACTCTAAGAAGACTGAAAAAACTCTTATAATTGAGAACCTTTTAAGTAGTTCGCAAAATACACAATAAAATTGATATGTTTTTGTTGTAAATTTCTTTAATTTTTTCAATCTAATTATCTATATTAAGAACAATAAATTTGAGCTTTAATTTTAAATAAATTATTTTTTCTGGAAGAGTAAATAAGATGTACATTGGAATTAATGTTATATAAGCAGGGGCTGCGATAAGAAATGTAAGCAAATAACAATTGAAATTTGAGACTCTTATTATAAATACTGACAGAGCTGGAAAATGACAATTGTTCCATATGGAACCACTGGGTCTGAAATGGTTAACTGTTTAGGTTCTTTCAATTTTTTTTGTAATCAATATCTAGTAAGGATAGAATGAATGGAAGTCTACTTTTTATTGCATTGATGAAATCCGATATACTTTTTGTACTTTAATTGATAACTTATTAGTTATCAATAAAGTTTAAAGTTGGCTCTATCAAAAAGGTTATTGATAAAGGTAGATAAATAAAACAGATTTGTATCATCTGCAAACATTATACAATCAATATTTGTTGAGGGTTTGGCAAGGTCGTTAAAGTAAATAAGGAATAACAAAGAGTCAAGAATTAATCCTTAGAGAACTTGTTTTATTTTTAATAGCTTTGCATTAGAGATATTATCTATTTTAAGGCTTTGTTGTTTACCATTTAAATATCTAGTAAACCATTAAATAGTTTGGTATTTTACATATTTTTTAATTTTTCTAGCATAATTGTTGCTTTATTTCTTTTATTGCTTATTATCAAAGTTAAGCTTATGTTGTTTTCAAGCTTGATTTGCTACTTTTTGACTGTTACTATCTTTTAATCTGTCGAGTATTTCAAGTTTATTGATATACTCTCCTTCGAATCTTGGCTTGTCTACATTCTTTTTCAAAGTGTTAGATGCGAAATATTTTTTTCAAAGCTATAGTAAGCAATTGAGTCGATTGCAATAGTTTTTTTTTACTTCTTTTTAAATTTCTTTTGAATAAGCAAAGTTTCCACAATATAGAGGGTTGGAAGCAGACAAGTTGAGGGGATTTAGATATAAAAAAAAATTTCAAGTTAAACTTAAAGTTGATCCTTTTTTTTTTCATTTTCTGTTTAATACAGTATGAATATTATTTTTACAAAACATATACTGAAGTTACAACAAAATAAATTTGAAGCAGGGGCTCAAAGAAAATAAAATTGAGGTGCTCAAAGAAAATAAGGATAACATTACGTTATCACAATCTTTTCATTGAGCCCTTTTGTAAGAGTTTAAATAATGTATCGTAATAGTAAAAAGTTTGTACATATATAAATATTTAATAATATTTTATATAAATAAAATAAAGTTTGTACATATATAAATATTTAATAATATTTTATATAAATAAAATAAAATTCGTACATATATAAATAAAATAAAGAATTAATATATTAATTCTTATAACCATCAAAGTTTGTACATATATAAATAAAATAAAGAATAAATATACTAATTCTTATAACCATCAAATTTAAAAAATTTTATTTTTTTTGTTTAAAACTTAAATGAATTTAAGGACTTCACCATAAATTTATATTCCTTTTGTCACTCATTCCGCAATTTTTTTACATTTCCAAGACAATTAATAGTCAGAGCCGGTGTAGGAGGAACGAAGTACTTAACCGGTACGGATCACTGTACAGTAATTCCTACCTAACGGTACCGATTACTTGACAAGTGACTCCTACCTAGGTGCCGGACACTGTACTTGGGTACCGAACACTTAACATTTTACTTTGCCGTGTGAATGTTTTATAATTATGTAAAAAACGTGGAAAATGATACTTAGCATTAGCAAAAAAAAATTAAAATCAAACGTCTTAAATTTAGTATTTATCAAATTTTTTATTTTATGTAGTAATGTTTTTATATCAAATTACGATTATAATGTAGTATATTTTATAGCCGTTTTGAAATGATTTAATAGATATTTATATGACTTTAATAAAGTGTGTGTGTATGTGTATGAAGTGTGTGTGTATAAAGTGTGTGTGTATGTGTATATATTTATATATGTTGTGTTTGTATGTATATATGTGTGTATATAAAAGTGTATATCTGTGTATATAAAAGTGTGTGTGTATGAAGTGTGTGTGTATAAAGTGTGTGTGTATGTGTATATATTTATATATGTTGTGTTTGTATGTATATATATATATTTATATATATTTATACATGTGTGTCTTTGTGTGTATGTGTTTGAGAGCCTATGAATTTATAAATGTAGGTTTATATAGTATTAGTTACTCTCCTGAGCGACCACTTCTATGTTCTTATTGTTATTGTTTTATTTTCATCTTTATAATTAACATTGTTATTCTTCTTATTGTTACTGTTGTTAGTTATTACTGTTAGTACTTATATACTTATTTTAAATGTTTGGCTACTATTATTATCTTTATAATTAACATTGTTATTTTTATTATTTTTACTTTTGTTAGCCATTGCTGTTAATTATTATTACAGTATTATTATTATTAATTATTTTTTTCTTTTTCTATTAATATGCTGTTTGGTTTATATATTGTTTCAAATTTATGGTGAATATTTGTAGGTCTTCGCGTTTTTGTCAGTTACATAACTGTTTGTGACTGATCCTAACTTTATATTTTTTATAAAGTGAAATAAAATGATTGATTGATTGTAAGTATTTTATGAATATGCTATGAACACCTCTTTTATGTATTTTAGTATAAAATGGCAGAAAAAAATTCAACAAAGATTGGTGAGTCAAGATCATTTGAAAAAATAATTAAAGAACCAAACTTTTATGATATTGAGAATTATTTATCATCAGGAATTTTTCCTGAACATTTACAAGGAAGAGAAAACATAGGTATTAAAACAAACTTTAAAAAACAAAGTGACAGATTTGTAATTGTTAATGGTATGTTACATTACAAATATAAAAAAATCTTACAAGTTACTTCTGGTCTAGAAACCTTATGTGTTGTCAAAGATCAAATGTCGCGTGATCAGTACAAAAAAGCAGCACATGATGGATTAGGCACATCAACTGAATCGAAGGCTTTAGGTGGACATGTTGGGAGACTTGATTGATTCCGGCTATTGGTGGCCTAATATGAATAAAGATATTCGAAACTATGTTGCCACTTGTGTATCTTGTCAAAAATCAAATTCAAAAATGAAAAAAGTTTCTCCAGAGTCGCATTCAATACCAGTTCCAACTAAAGTATTGCATCAAGTTGGTGTTGTTCTCTGTAGTCTTCCTAAAAATCAAGAAGGTTATGTTGGCATTTGTGTAGTCGTTGATTACTTTTCAAAATGGGTTGAAGCAAAGCCTATTTATAATAAAAGTGCTGAAGAGGTATCCAGATTTCTTTATGAATTTATATGTCGTCATGGTTGTACATCAATTCAAATTAATGATCAAGGTCAAGAATTTTGTAATAAAGTTTCTGAAAATTTGTTCGATCTCACTGGAACCTGTCAACGTATTACTTCAGCTTACCATCCTCAAGCAAATGGTCTAGTTGAAAGAGCTAATAGAACTATACAGGGCTCTATGCTTAAAGTTCTAAATGGAGAGCAAGAAAAATGGCCTCTTTCATTAGATGGCATACTGTTTGCATTTCGAACAACTCGCCACAAGTCAACTGGAGTTACTCCCTTTCAAATTATGTATGCCAGGGAGCCAGTCTTACCCTTACTTTGCATCAATAATGAGCAAAGCTTAATTCTTGATGTACCTGTTGATTTAGACAAAGAAGAAGGTATTTTTTTAAATAAATGAATAAAATTAATTTATTAAATTTTACTTATTTCATTTAGTTTTTATTTTAAGGTATATTGGAACTGGTTGATTTGCATGAAAACTTGAAACAAATTAAAAATATCCAGTGTATAATTCATGAAGAAGTAGAAAAAAATATAAAGAAATCTCAATTGAGACAAAAGAAGGACTATGAAAAACGTCACAAAAACCAAATTCAATTCAATATAGGTGATGAAGTTTTTGTTTACAATCTTAGACGAGCTGATAGAAAGGGGGATAAAGGAAAATCTGTTTGGGATGACCCGTATGAAGTTATAGAAATATTTATTGATAAAGGACTTTATCAGTTGAAACAAAAGAATGGGGAAATACTTCGTACCAAGCACCATGGTTCAAATATGAAACTTTTCGAGAAAAGATCTGAGATTGAAACACCTAAAAAAAGATGTGATGAGGTGTCTGATATTAAATCTGAACCTTTAAAAATTGTTGAAGTTCTTGTTAGCAAATCAAACTCTTTTACACCCACCAATAGTAAATGGAGAACAAGAAAATGCTCTTTGTTGAAGATTGAAGATGAAATACCTTATAAGAAAGGCTTTGCTATACGAAAAAAAAAGTTACAATTGGGCAAACCAATCAAGGTTGATAAAATGGAAGGTGATGGAAATTGCTTATTTCGAGCCTTGAGTCAGGAAGTTTGTCTAAGCCAAGAATTTTATAAAATACTGCGTCAACTAGCAATCAATACTCTTTTGAAAGCAGAATATAGAAACGCTTTTGATGCTTATATATCAAAATCGGTTATAAAATACATCAGTGATTCAAAAATGGACACTGACTATATATGGGGCACTGATGTTGAAATATATGCATTAGCAACTGCCCTGGATACTCCAATTGCTGTGTATTATAAGCCTCCTGAAGCTCTAGTATTTTCGTGGTATTTTTACAAACCTCTTCTTAAAGATGCCAATAATTTTAAACTGATGGAAATTAAAGAAAACGACCAAATAGTTTATCTTCAAAATACTGGTGTACATTATGATAGAGTTGTAACTGTTGGTTGATTTTTGTTTCCATTAAGTTATGTTTTTATTGACTATTTATTGACTATTGTTTTGTATATTTATATTTCTTATTGACTTTATTTTAAGATTGTTTTGACTATTCTTGTAAATCCAGGATATTAATCCTTAGACGTAGTGAAGAAATAAGACAACTTTATATATCGATAAAGGGCATCGCAAATTTTAAAAGATAATCTTAGGGGAGAAGTGGAACAGCCCAAAAGTTATAATTCAGAGAGGCGCCTAATCACTTATCTAATGTGAACAATTAGATTTCCTCACTATTTATCAGAATTTGCTTTGTTTCCCTACGTGCGCTAGTAATCCTAATTTTGAAATGTATCTTAAAAAAGTGTTTATATAAGGGTGAGGTGGAAAAAAAAAATATATATTTATGCACCGCTGATTAAATGCATAATTCGATTGGTGAAATCTTTTTAACATTTTCATGTCGACTAGGCGATTTTATATCAAGTTATTTGAAGTGTTAAAATCTTGCTTTAAACTTATTTGTCCCACTTCTACTCCCACTTATCCCACTTCACCCTAAAAGCACGGTTTCACTAAAACTAAAAATGTATATACTTAGTTATAATTTCCTGGATTAAAAGGGGATTGAATCGATGCCCAAAAATAAGGTTTTATGTTAAAAACTGGTTTCGCTCAGTTCAAACTTCAAATAAAAAAGATATTGCAATTGCCCAAAACAAAAAACTCCTTTTGCAAATTAGAAATATTTTTTAGCCTAAATCGTGTTATAAAATAAACTTTATCTAAATTTCAGTTTATGAGAAATAAATAATTTTATACAAAAAATATTGATATTTTCTTCAAACACGTTTTCTTTGTCGTTAGTACATGTTACCTAAGTTAAGTGTTTGGTGCCTGGCCGGTAGGAATTACTGTACAGTGATTTGCACCTAGGCAGCGAGTACTGTACAGTGTTTGTTACCTTTCGGTACGGCTAACTGTACAGTTTACGCTACCGTTAAGTCAATCCTGCCTACTACACCGGGGCGCATATTTTAAAACCCTATACAGACTCAGAATAGGCAGAAATATGCGCAATCTGATTCGCTAATTTTGAAAGAGAGGCTTTGGCGCGTATATTTAAATCAAAACAAATGTCAAAAAACTTGTTAAATAATAAAAGTGAATTTGAGTAATTTCATAAAAAACCAAATAATAATAGCAAAAAAAATTATGATTTTTCTATCCAATTTTGTGAAATATAGGACAAATACTTATACAAACCCTCACAACTCAAACATACGTGTTTTTCAGAACTGTTTCTTAAAAATAAGATTTAAGAAAATTAGTTTGTTTTTCTAATTGCTTTTATAATTCTAAGATATAAAAAAGACAACCATTGTAACAAACTATAAACCAGATGGTGAAACTTGACTATGCTGTGATTCTCATTCGATAGATTTTTTAAAACAGTTTTAAAATTTACCTACTAATATCAATAGTCTATTATTAACTTAGTATAATTTTTTTTTTAAATTAAGTTCCCATTTATCTAATCATTTAGCAAGAAAAGTATTTTGAAAAATTAGCCTAATTTCTTTTTAGAACTTTACACTTATTACTCCCATATATAAATTATATACAACACTAAAAAAGTTTGAGAATATTGCTTATTGGTTGTTATAGCTAGCCCAGATGATTTGCAGCACTCTTAAATTAAAAGCAATTGTAAGCAAGAGCGAATTAAGATATCCTTTGGTAATGTATAGTAATAAAAGATCACAAAGCATTGTAGCATAATAAGCTATTAGAAAAAATCTAAAACCTGATGTCCACAAGTGTGTTTTGATATAGTAAACTGATTACCAAAAGCAATAAATCTCAACTTAACACACCTTTATGAAAAACTAAGTGTAAAAAGGTAGAAACAAGAAAGACTGCAAACATGCAAATTCATGTTGTTGTTTATTTCAATTTCAAAACTTCATACATGTTTGTTGATAAATAGCTTTTAACCTGAACAAAATACTCGTTATTGTATTCTATAATTAATATAAAATGTGTATCCTTTAATAGCAACTGATGGTAAATAATATTAAATAAAGCAGCAAACTTTGATAAATTTTATATATTTATAATGCTAATAATTTATTTTGCATTATATACTCCAGAAGAAAAAGAAAATATGTCTGCCCTAAAAAATTAGAAAAAAAATCTTAAATAAAATGTACTTCATATTTACAAATTTTATTCATAGTTTTATGTAATTTTTAATATAACCAATAAAAACAAGTGTTCTTTTTTTAAATTTCTGTGAATATCTCTTGTTTATTAATATAAAAACAGAGATGCGTTATGTTTTAATTTGATGTAATATTAATAATTTTTTTGAAAACTTGCTGTTTCAAATGTAAAAGCTAATTTTGATGAAGTTATTTTTATTACAAAAATTGCCATAATTCACCTTTCTTTGGTTAAATTTTTTGACTTTAATACTCAGTAAAGTTTTAATGTTCAGTGAAAAAACAAATATCACTTTCTTTGTTAAATTTTCCAATAGATTTTTATCCAATTTATTATTCAAATTGTTTCCATTAGATTAATATCCAATTTTCATCCTATATAATATATATAAAGAAAAATATTGATGTACGCCTTATCAGCCTTCTCAAAATTTAGGTTGAACAGTAACTTCTTCAGGGTTCGTATATTTATATGGAACATGTAAGCTAGTTTGGCAAAACATCTGTAAAAATTTTCTTTTTCCAAAATTTTAAATGTTAAACTGTTTATAATTAACAAGTTGATATAAAGATGCAGTAACGAGCTTAGAACAACCTCAACCTCAGCTTAAAATTTATACTTTTCATATTTTAAGTACTTTACCAGAAGTCTGGTGCAATTGCATATAAACTTTGTATCGAGCATGCTTTATAGAACACGGACATTATATTTGATGAGAAACACATTTAGAAATCTGTCAAAATTGCACACATGCAAGTTTAAGTGAAATATTTCAAGAGTTTATACATACAATACACATTTTATAATAGCTTTTTTTTTGATAATTTTCTTTTCTTTTTTTTTTATTACTCTTTTTTCATTAAAACGATTGATTTTAACCACTTAGTTTAGTATTTTAAATCTTTTTTTTTTTCAATTACTGCAATACAAAAATGCTACAATCATTTGCCATAATCCACTTTTATTTATGCCATAATCTATTTTGCGTTTTTATAAAAAGGTTATGTTTCACTGCATTTTTTTAGCCCATTAAATTGAGAAAACAACTTTTTCAAACAAGTTTTAAGTTATATTTTTAATTTCTAACCAGTCATATGTGTGCAATCATATTAAAGGTCGAAAAAAATTAGTTATTTCAAGTTTAAAATCTATTTTTTCCATTTTATATGAAAGTTTTTATTAATATGAGTGTAAAGAACACACAAATTGACATACGACTAGTTAAACTTTTATAGTTAAACCTTTTAAGGTTTATTTAAAAGTCTAAGCTCAAAATTTAAACATTACTGTGATGTGAACCACCCCTATTTTATAATGCCATAAAACTATTTAACTAAAATTCCGGTCTTTAAATTACCATAGATTAATATATTTTATTTGAATATATATATATATATTTTTAATTTTTATTTGTAGAAAATGTGTATACATATTTTCTTACTCCATCGCAAAAGATATCTTGAGTTTTAAACAATATATATAGATATTATTTAAACTTAACATATCTTTTAAAACTTAACGTATATTGTTTATAAACAAATGTTGCAGACCGGAAAAAAAATATGTTTGTTATCACCGAGAACAAACAAGGCAAAAAAGTTTGAGAACTTGCATTAACGGCGTTGAGTAGTTAAGTTTTTCGTAGACGATAATTCGTCTGACTTTTTTTCCCGTGAACTTCGGGAAGTCAGACGAGAAAACTTTGGTTATTCAAAAAAATTAATAATGGCGAAAAATATTTACGCTTAGCAGGGTTAAGGACGGGGGTAATAAACTTTTTAAAAACCAATTACCAACTATTTTCAACAAATTATCAACAATTTTATCAAATTTAAGACACGTCAAATATATCTTGTAAACCCGTATTTTTAACTTTCAAACTAAAAAAAGACACATTATTAAAGTTTTTTCTGATTGCAGATTTATAAAAATAATAATAAATTCATTTTTTTTTCTTACTCATAAGAAGTGGCCAAATTAAGTTGGATTAACTTCAAATTTAATTTATTCAATTCAAACATTTTGTTTTGCTTTTTATATACTCATAAGTTTCGGTGAACTCTTTTATTGCAACATGGTATCCAATTTTTTATAAATGGATGATAAGTTGTTTGATTTTCAATGCAATGATCACAATGTTTTATTACTTAAAAAAAAACAACATTATACCATTAACAAAAAAAAAGGTCACAACCTTCTAAGGTTTTCTTACCTCCTTCATTAAACGTGTGGATTTTATATCTTCATGATATCACAAGTATTCATCATGATATCAAAAGTATTCATCAAGTTTTCATAGAATCATCATTCATGATGATGATTCTATGAAAATTAATCTATGGGATAATAAGGGAAAAGTAACAAAGGGTGACCTAAATATAGAAAAAATCATAAATGAAAAGCTAACTTATTTAAATAACTATCATTGTATTTGTAAAAAATGCTATACAAATGTAAAATTGAATATTAGCAAAAATAAAAAAAAATATAAATGCCATATCAAGAGGTTGTGAAATTCTTAAAGAAAACTCACAAAGAATATTGATATCTATACCAAAAGCAGAAGAAACGGATTGTAGAATATTTTAGAACAAACAAATGAAGCTTGATCAAAAAATATTTTTGAACAAACAAATTGAAACTTGATCTTTGTATTATTCTATTTTTCATCATTAAAATCATCATCTGTTTTGGAATGAAATTGACCATATGTTCTATCAAGCTTTTATATTTTTCTCCTAGTTCTTTGTGAAAATACCAATAAATTGATCTCACATTAGTCATAATTGTAGAAAAGACTAAAGTTCTTTTAGCTGAATAAGTATTCAAAAGAATATGTTGAACAACTGGGTAGAAAAATTTCTCTGGATCTCTAGAGTCAATGTGTATTAGGCTGTATTTAATATTTCTTCTTTCTGGTGTAGATGATATAATAACCAAATTATGCATACAAAGATTATCAATAATAAAGTCAGCAATACTTTTAGCTACAGTTGCTGTTGATGCCAATACTGGAATTCTTTTAGGGACAAGTGATAGCAATTCGAGAGTCTATTATAATGAGACCGAAATGCATCTGATTGTGTACTTGAACATCTATAACAATCACAGACAAATAAGGTATAAATAAAATCATGTAAATCACAAGATTTTACTTATATAATGCTATAGGTAATGTATTTATCTTTTTTTTCAATGAGTAAAATTTTTTTAATTTTGATTTAATTTAATGTATTACAAGAAGTTCTGACATTAGAGTTGTAAATATCAATGTTTACTTTACGTAGAAAATTTATCTATATAACAAAATCACTTACCACTTTTTCGCACAATGATTTTCATCAATTGCAACTGCAACAAGTTTCTGATTAAAGGCAGAGTCATTGACAATTGATCTATAAGTTGTTAGAATGGCTTCAGGTGAACAAAATATTACATTTGCTTCATTGTAATTTATCTAAAAAAAACAGTATACTTTTAAACAATAAACAACACTCCATAATTCCAAAAAAAAATTTACTTGAAGCATGTCTAAATTCAATATAAGAATAATATAATACTTTATAATAAATGCTTAACACATTTAGAATTAATGAAATATAATAATGCATTTCTAATCTTCAATGCAATTTCAATCTAAATGCATTTAGCATTAAAAATTTCTTAATAAATGATTAATTATTTGCATTCACTGAAAAATATTTTACATATTTTCTACAGAAAAATGAAATCAAAATTCCAAAATTTATGAACAATAATTCAGAAAAAAAAATTTCTCAGGGTAATTACTAAGCAAAAACTAGACCTTCTCTAGAGAAATGAAAAACTTTATTTAGTAACTAAAATAATGTATAATAATGATAATTATTGTTTGATCATCTTCAACATTTGATAATTAATGATAATTAACTGTTTGATCATCTTCAACATTTTTTCTTTGTTGATTATGCTTTATAGAAGCTACTTTGATTCCCTTTTTACTAAGTGTGTATATGTAACCTTAAATTATCTATCCCAAATCATTCTTTAGTTAAGTACGGTCATAAATCAATCACAAACCAATGCGTAAAATCTTGGAATAAATTAACACTTCACCTTTAAAACCTGTCCTCATGCTTTTTTTTTTGGAGAGATACTGTTTGTAAAATGTTGGAATTATTGTGGGTCATTATTATTATTGCTTTTGTGTTGTTATACATGATATAAATATTATTCCAACATTATTCTATATGTGTATGTATATGTGTATGCATGTATATGTGCGTGTATATGTGTGTGTACATATGTATGTAGGTATGTATCTATTTGTATATATGTATGTAAGTGCGTGTGTATGTGTGTATATGTATGTATATATGTGTGTATGTGTATGTATTTATGTATATGTATATGGGTATGTATGTTGTATGTATGTGTGTTTATATGTATATGTGGGTGTGTGTGTATATGTATGTATGTATATGTGTATATATGTATATGTATACATATGTATATGTATGTATGTGTGTATGTATATATATATGTGTGTGTTTATATGTGTGTGTTTTTTTTGTGTGTATGTGTGTGTATATATATATATATGTATATGTATATGTGTGTATGTATGTGTGTATATGTATGTTTGTGTGTATGTACACATACATATATATATATATATATATATATATATATATATATATATATATATATATATATATATATATATATATATGTGTGTGTGCATGTGTATGTATATGTGTATGTATATATATATGTATGTATGTACATACATATGTATATATATATACATATGTATATATATATATATATATATATATATATATATATATATATATATATATATATATATATAAATGTGTGAGTGTATGTGTGTATATGTGTATGTATATGTCTGTATGTGTATATATTTATATATGTATGTATGTGTATACATATATATATATATTTATACATGTTATACATTTTTTGTAACAATGACTTTTATTATTATTATTACTATTACTATTGTTAAATTTTGATAAATACTTGTGTTGTTCCTTATTATTATTGTTTTATATCATTATATAAATAATATACCTAATAATTACTACTATTATTCATATTCTATTATTATTAATATCAATTTAATTTGTATTTACTTTATACTATTATAATATCAGTTATTACTAATATTATTTTTATATTATTACTATTATTATTATTAACCTGTTATTATTACTGAAACTATTTCTATTTATAGTTATTATTTATATTATTGTTGTTGGTATTATTTTTGTGGTTAACATCGTTATATAACTTTTACAGTTACTATTATTTCTTCTTTTTCTTACAGTTATCACCTTTTATCTGACTTTACTTTTCTTTTTATTATCACTATTTAATATAATTAAATTTGATAGGTTTTTACTTGAGATTAGTATCATTACTATTTGTAAATATCCTTGATGTAAGATCTTTTATTCAGAATAATATTTGTAAATATCCTTGATGTAAGATCTTTTATTCAGAATACTATTTGTAAATATCCTTGATGTAAGATCTTTTATTTAGAATAAATTTGATTTGATTTGAATTGATTTGTTTTCTTGATCTTTCATTCAACTCAAAAGCGGAGAAACAACTAAAACTTTATTATTGCACATCTTAATACATATTCATATCGAATACTATCAGGTGCTTGTCTTTATCTTAACAAGTTTAAAGAGAAGGTAAAAAAGGGTAGACATTGAAACACAATTGATTTTTCACTGCCTGTTGGTTGGCAAACGAAACAATTTACGCAATTGCTGAGAGCTATTAAAGATTATTTTTGGTAATCCTGCAAAGATTTAATACAAAATAACTCAGAAACTATTTAAAAACATACTCTAAATTATCTTTTTTGCTTGTCATATAGCTTCTGAATAGCACTGATAATTTAATAAAATAACGCATTTTTAAAATAAAAACCCCCGAAACTTTACGATATTTCATAAAGATCAAAGCAAAGCCGCAGGAACATATTTGTTCCGGTAGATGATAAATTGCATTAGCGCAAAAACCAAAGTTTTCTCGTCTGACTTCCCAAAGTTCACGGGAAAAAAAAAGTCAGACGAAACATCGTCTAAGTTTTTCGTTGTTTTCACAAAATCAGTTTATTTTTACATTGCGCGTTTTAAAAATAATTATTTTATATATTACATAAATTTACCGTCCTCGGTAGTATAGTGGTAAGTATCCCCGCCTGTCACGCGGGAGACCGGGGTTCGATTCCCCGCCGGGGAGAGATTTTTTTTTAATTATGTAAAAAAGCTTCATGTTATTACTATTCTATATATTTTTAAAGATACTATATTATTATATACTATACATTACTATATACTATATATTATTAAAGAACAACAACAAAAAATAATAAAATTAATGTTATTAAGTCAATAACTTTTTAATCTGTAATTAAGAGGTTTGGCGACAAGACTGAATTTGTCTTTTTCTTGCCCTACCCGATTTTCCTAATGGTAAATACATAAAAATAATATTATTGTATATTTTTTTGTATAGTAATAATTTTTTTTAATGTGTAGCAAAAATTACAAAACAAATTCTCCCCGGCGGGGAATCGAACCCCGGTCTCCCGCGTGACAGGCGGGGATACTTACCACTATACTACCGAGGATATCATATTATGCTAATTTGTTAATATAAATATTATTTGCAAAACGCGCTACAATTTAGTCGAAGAAAAATGGTGCAACAGGTTTCTTTGTATAACCTACAGGTTATGGCAGCCTTATCTACTTCATATTCTAATT
This sequence comes from Hydra vulgaris, assembly GCF_038396675.1. Taxonomy (NCBI): domain Eukaryota; kingdom Metazoa; phylum Cnidaria; class Hydrozoa; order Anthoathecata; family Hydridae; genus Hydra; species Hydra vulgaris. The sequence continues at coordinate 44,540,188 of NC_088928.1, read as the reverse complement.
TTATTTATATTAATATATGAAAATTTACTTGTACTTATAGTATTAAGTATAAGTTTCTATTTTATCTTTTTCCTTCTTTTTTTTGCTATAATCTCGATACTTATGCTTATTATTTGAAATTTCCGCATCGAGCCGAGCCTTGAAATTGTTAACAGATGAAGCGGATGCAACTTCTGACGGCAATTATATTGGGTTATCATCTTTATCTTATAAGATAAAGATACAAATACATACAACTTTTCCAACAAAAGTATTTTTTTTTTTTTTTTGTTAGGTTGAGTACGGGCTGCATCCATCAAACTACAGAGTTTTCTTAACTTATTGAGTCTTCTAGACTAATGCAGACAATATTCTCTTTAAACTTCCAAATAAACATCGTGTCCTAAGTGTCGATAGTTTTCAACAGAATACGGATAAAAGTGTGTATAATTTTCGAAATAAAAATAAAGTCTTGCGCCCACTTAATAACATTCGTCATTAGAATCTTATTTGTTGAATACGATCATTAAAATCCCATTTATTGGTATCCAAAAAAAAAAGGTATCTACGAAAAAACCTGCTTGATTTTTTTGTTGATACCTTTTTTTTGTGATGTATGCTTATATATAGTGACTGTTGGCAAGACGGTGTTTTTAAATCCAATAAAATCCAATTTTTGTAGGTTGTTTTTTTATTTACTTCCTTTATTAGGTCATTTCAAATTTTAAAAATTTTCATTATCAAAGTTTGTTTAAGTATCTGCATGTAATTATCCTTAAGCACATAATTGACAATTTTTTTTTCTTTTTCTCAATTTTGATATCAACTTACTTGCTATATAAGTTTATATTTTACAAACCATTTTAGTTTAATTTATTGTAGTTTTTTTTTAATTATTTGTCATCTAATCTAAAAAGACCCCCCCCCCTCCTTTAATACGCAATGTATACTCCAGCAGTGATCGAAGTCATAAGCGGCGGCCGTGCACCTAGCCCTCAGGCAAATAAAATAGTGTTTAAAATTTAATTATTTTGCATAAAAAAATGTCAAGTATTATAAAAATGACGTTCATTGTTGGTGGGGTTTCAATGCTTGGCTATGCTACGATGAAATTGTTAACGCCAAATAAAGAAAAAATGATGGAGGTAGTTTTTTTTAACTATAGTAGAATTGAGCCTGCTTACAAATAAGTTTAAATTACTTATTTGTAGGTACGTGACATAAAATTTTTAAATTAATCAAACACTAGATTGTTATATATCAATGGAAAGGTTTTTAATTCAGTATTTTAAAAATGAAAAAATTATTAAAGTTGAACAATTCTACAAAAATTTTTGATATATGGACTTCTTGAAGAAACTGTGATCAAATTTGAGGTTTTTTTAACTTAAAACGTCATAACTTGGTCAATTCTTATCGCAATACATACAACTTGGTATCAAAAGATAGGTCTAACAAAGGGCAATATATATACAAAGGGTGTACAAAGGGCGCTAGAGGGGTGTCTACAAAACTCTTTATTATATTGAAAAATGTAGATTTTTTAAAAGAAAATATTATTATTTAATTGAAATTCATAATTTTTATTTGCATTTTTTAATATATTCTAACAGGGTACCATCAAATATGATTTGGATACTTTAGGTTGATAGGCTAGAAGTCCTTTTGGCTTCAGACCCACCCTCTGACCCAATATCAAGATTATTACTTTGCATCTTCATATAAAAATGCATGCAATTTAGTATCAAAAGAAAGAAAGGTTTTAGGGATAAATGCGTGAAAAGGGTACAAGAGGGTATTATTCGGAAGCTCTGCACCTCTCACATCTTGGGTAGGGTGGGTTAAAACTTAAATATTATTTTTTTGTAATAATAAATAGTATTTATATAAAACACAAATTTTTCATAAAAAAATCAAACTCAACTATATACAAAAATTAATATACAAAAAGATTATATACAAGTATCAACTTAATAAATATATACATACACACCATACATACACCTATCAAGAAGTGTATATAGATTCAGCTAAGTGAGTCTATATAAACTTATTAATAAGTATATTTATAGTTGTTAATAGCTACATTTCTGAATTCTCTGCCATCCCTTTTCCATCATCAGGCCTCATATGCGGAAGGCCCTTTTTGATTTAGGCCTAGGGTGGCTTTGGCGCCAAACCAAGAAATCACTCATAGACATGTCTATATTTAAAACAAAAATATTAAATGAGTGTTCGAAAAATTAAAATGAAAAACAAAAATTAAAACACAGTAAAAAACTTACCAAGGAGGTCTTGGTTTACACTCTGGGTGCAAGATGGCAGTGATGATGTGGATGAAGCTGGTAAATTTAATTTTAAAAATTTTTAATATAAAATAAGTTTAATAAAAATTATAAAAAATAGTGTTCATTTAGTAAAAAAACCATTTAAAAAAACAAATTTACAACATCATTAAGATATATCTACCAAGTTCCTCCCTTTTGCGCCTCTTACCTCCTTTAGTGTCTAGAGTGTTTTTAGTGTAATGGAAAGTGAGAAATACCTTTTATATTGTCGCTTCAAGACAACTTGCACAGCATCAAGACAAGCAGAAGTCATTTTTTTAAGCTGGTTATCAATGAAGCTTATACAAGTGTTAGTGGTTAGCAATGCAGCATATATTGATTTTAAAATGTTAGGGGCAAGAGTATTCCCAAAAAAATCTGTTCTTCTGCAAAACTGAGCAGTTGGATTAGATTTACTATTTGTAATTATTAGCAAAACTTTGTTTCACTAACTGACTACCAGAAACATGATCAAAAGTTGCATCCTCACCTAAAACATAAAACTTTTCCATTCAAGGCTTAGTAGGGAGTTTTCCAAACAATGCAAGCGGGCGCATTTCTTTTATTGCAGTTTTATTACAAAATGCCTCTCTTAGAATTGCAAAATTTTACATTTTACTGTTCCAACAGTGAAGAAATGTTTAAACTCACTGTAATGCTTGATAAAAATGAAACAATTATGAAAAAGGAATGAAGCGGATTTCCATGATATCTAGGAATAATACTTTGTAGTAGATCATTTTCATTAAAAAAAATTTACAAATCCTTTTGGATCACCTTTGACATCTATAAACCTCATTTTGTTCATGGCTAAAACAATTTTAACTACCATTCAATCATTTGCAAATAACTAACAAGTCTCACACTCAAGAGAACATTCAAGCGACATGAAAATGCACACTCAAGCGACATGAAACTGCAATTGTGTCAAGAGGATGCAAATGGCAGTTCAGCTCATTCAAACTCTTGCCCCAGGTTACACAAACTTTGCTTATAGTAAGATGGTCGACTGCAACTCTGTCTGACATTGTGTTAGATATACTTTCAATAATCGAGTTATGACATTCATCAAAGCTACTTTGGTAAAAATCTGAATAAACAAATGCCATATAATCAATTGAAGTGCATATATGACTTTTATAATCAAATACTGTTCCTCCTGGTAACTGATCTAGAGCAAACACAAGACATTTAATTTAAGATGTTAAGTTAATGCTATTAATGTGGACATTTTCTTGTGTTGTAGCATCAAACCCAAAAGTAGGATTATTTTTATGCATAGCCCACTCTGCTGCTTGCAAATCTGAAAAAATGCCAGGTTCACAAGCTCTTTGCTCAACAGTACTTCGATGAGGAATATTATTAAAAATAACACCCATATAATACCCTATTTTGCTCATAAGATATGGAATCTTACTTATTGGTTATATTACACAACAGCATATTATAAATTATTATTCTTATTTGTAATAAATATGTTTTTTCATCTTCTGGCATAATTACATTTCTTTCCCCCAATCTGGAGCAAATCATTCTCCAAACTAGCAATTACCCTGTTACTTGTAAAAAACAGCAGCATTATGCTTAGTTATGCTTTTCATTTAATTTCAAAGCTTTTTTTTCAGCTTTAAAGTGACGAATCTGCTCACTGTAATTTTATTTTTTTGTGTGTGTTTTTTCAGATCTGGTATTTCTGCCCTTAAAGCTTTAATTATTTTTTCTTTTTGTTTAACATTTTGTCTTAGAACACGTAGTTGATGTTCAACTATTTAAAGGAGATAAAACATTCATATTAGTATATGAAACATCTGAGAAGCCTGATGATAATACAATATTAGGCAAACTTGATATATGGCTTAAAAAAAGTTTATTGCAAAATTCATAAAAAGGCTTACTATCCTCAGCCCTGCTATAATTTCTAGACCAATTCAATAATTTATTTATGAGACTTCTAACCTGATTTTTACATGTTTCTATCTTAAAATGTCTAGTGACTTGTTGAGATGTTTTGAGAAACGAATCACTATTTTTTGTAAATAATAAAAAAATATGTCCATTTCTACAAACTGTATTACACTCTGTATTAGAGTCAATGCCTATTCGCGACAATTCAAAATTAGCAGTTAAATACTTTTTGCATTCACTATAAAACACAAACTTTGTTTTTGGCCCCATGATAGCAGAAAAAAGTTTAATTTTTATAAATAAAATATAATATATTTAAATAATGGTAAATATAATAACATTAAAATCCTCCTCACTGCAAGTGTATCGCACTATTGAAGTTTAAAAAGTTATCTAATTAGAGTATCATGTTAAGGTGTTTGAGTATGCTTTTTTTCAATGAAATTTGGCAGGTAGTAAGAAAAAAGGTTATTAAAGGTGAGAGAATATATTAGAAAAATTAACCAGCATTTCTTCGATATATACTTCATGTCCAAACAACAACAAAATTTTACCTAATTGGAGTAGAGTTTTAAAGTGTTTGTGATTATGCTTTTTTTTCAATGAAATTTGGCAGGTAGTAAAAAAAAGGTTTTTAAAGTTGAGAGAACATATAAGAAAAATTAACCAGCATTCCTTCGATATATACTTGATGTCCAAAAAACAAGCAAATTTTTAACAACAATAAATTCATAATAAATAAAATTTTAACTCAAAGAAATCCATGTAAAATTAAAGTTCCATAATTCTAGTATTAAAAAAATATCTATGTTGATACATTTTTCTAAAAAATAAGTTAACATTAATTTTAGCTTAATTAAAATTATTTTTGTCTTTTTTTCCATTCTTGCTCGCAAATGTGATCTTTTTTTTTTTCGTGCTGTTCAACCTTTATAACCTTAACAGAGCGATGTTCACCTTTTATTAATGGACAAGTGAATGTGAACTGCCACGTCAGTTTTTGCGTTTGCATATATACATTTGTAGAACTCTCCCCCCCCTTTGCGCACTCGTATGCGTATTACTCAACTTAGGACACCCCTTCCCCCTCAGTGTGTATGTAATATATAGATGGCCCCATGACATTTTAAAATTGCATTACGTTTCGATTGGTTATTATTGGTAACAAGGTTATATTCTCTAATTTTTAATTAAATATTAAGTAAATAAACTTGAATATGCAGTATATGTTTGTTATCATTGCCATGTTACAATTACTTATATTTAATAATATTATCATATTTTATTTTTATTATATATAACTTTGTCTCAATTTGTAACTTTGTCATGAAAAAAAAAAGTTTCAATTTGCTTCAAATGTTTTTCAAATGTAAAATTGTTATATTATTCTAACTTTTTAAAGTGTATCCAATTTAAACCTAATGTAAAATAATCTAGATTTGAAACATAATTAAAATATGTCTCAAGTATAGAATTTTTTAATGTTACGTTATGTCTCCATTGGTTATACTTTTAAAGGTAATAAATCAAATAATTAGATTGCTAAAGCAATAAGTTTAACAGAATGTTTTTTTCAAAAAACTAACCCACAAGCTTGGAGCTTAGTTTTTTTAAATGAACTTATTGAATTACAATGGTCTTCACAAACAAACTAATAGCTGACCAGACCCATAAAAATATGGCTCTTTTTAAGTCTATTCCACACTGACCTTTTCTATACATGTTCCTTATATATATCCTAGCTGTCTGGACCAGTAAAATACAGATCTTTACCAAACTGACCATTTCTATATTTATCTACATCAATCATTTCTATACTTATTCCTTATTTACTTCAATATTTTTTAGCCGATGATAGAAAAGCAGTTCATTAAAAAAAAACTGCTTTAAGAGGAAAAAAAATTAACTTACGCACCTTTTCCCCATAGGTAGAGCATATAAGAGATTTATATAATGGTTTGTTTTTCTCTTACATGAATAATTTTGATAGCTGGTTTGGTGCTGTGTCAGCGGCACTAAACCAGCTATTAACATAACACAATTTAAGTCTCATTAGGTCAAAATGTTGTGAGAAAATAAAAAAAACTAACATTTTGCATGTAACATAACTTGTATTGTTACATTTTTACGTAACTTGTACTGACATTTTGCATGTTACATTATGTATTGTAACGAATCTTGTTTACGTTACAATAGTTAATATAACTGTTTTAGGGGCTTAAATCAAAACAAAGTGTTAAAAAAAAATTTAGCAATTTTCAGTTTTTTTCCAAAGTTGAGGAGGTTATTATTTTTCTCTAATATGATACAAGTTAATAAAAACCACTTTTTTTTTAAAAGAGAAATCCAGAAAATAGTTCTAGAAAATGAGACACTTCTTGAAAGTGAGGAAAAAGTTATAAGGTCTTTTATTCAAATTTTTTTAAAAATCTTAGCATTTTTAAAAATCATTTTGAACTCGTTTGGGGCAGGTAAATTTTGAACTCATTTGAGGCAGGGGTAGCTAAAACTATGGGGTTTTTTTATTCCCAGATTTCAATCATTCTATTTTTTGCAATGTCTCCTTATTTGACATAGGTATAAACATAAAAATGTTTGGAGTTCACTCAGATTTCTGGAAGTTAGCTATTAACTCAAACATCAGTATATATATATATATATATATATATATATATATATATATATATATATATATATATATATATATATATATATATATATATATATATATATATATATATATATATATATATATATATATATATATATATATATCGTTTCTATGTTTTATGGTAACCTTTTTGTGTCAAATTTTTTTTGCCAACCTCTAACAGTTTCCCTGATTCTGAGGGTTGATATATATATATATCAACCCTCAGAATCAGGGAAAATGTTAGAGTTTTTTAACAACCTCTAACATTTTCCCTGATTCTGAGGGTTGATATATATATATATATATATATATATATATATATATATATATATATATATATATATATACATATATATATATATATATATATATATATATATATATATATATATATATATATATATATATATATATATATATATATATATACACACATACATATATATACACAGTGGTGTACAGTTGTGGTAGTGCCAGCTGAATCTTTTGGAGAGCTACTGGAAATAGGAGAGCTACTGGAAATTTTAATTTGATGCATTTGAGTTGCCTGAATGGGTGACTCAATTATTTCTCTTTCTTTTTTTCTTTTTATTAATTCTATAAGAAGACATATTTTTACATCCAAAGCTAAATTTTTTGTTTTGCGTACTAAAGAAAAGAACTTTCTTCAGTCACATATTTTTGATGTCTTTCTAACTATCTAACGTAATGATGCATTAACATTTTGCAAGTCTTGGTATTAAAGTTTGTTTTATGTTTTTTCTATTATTTGTTAGAACTATAATTTTTCTATTATTAATTTTTCTATTATTTATTAAAACTTTCTAATATTTATTAAAATTGTTTAAAAATCAAAATATTAGTTTATGTTTAGTTATTATGTTTAGTTTAATAATGAAAGTCAAAGGTTTAAACCGTTAGTTAAAATTAACTTTTAAAGAGCAAATGAATTTAAATTGTATAAAATTTTTTGTCACTTTTTCACTTTAAACTATTTATTTAAATGTCCTTAAAAGTTATTTACTTTTTTTAACTAAAATTTACTTGAAAAAAACAAATTAATTTGATTTTTGTAAACTTGTTCTTTTTTCAGTATTATTTTTTTATAGTCATTCTTTGATAGACTTTAAAAAAAAATTTAATTAGAGATTTTATTATTTAATGAATTCAAATATTTATTGTATATATATTTACATTACAGCTATAACTTTTATACTATTTTTATTTTTGAATCATTAATTACTGTTTAATGATATACAATAAACAATAAGTTAAATCATTCATTAAAATTTACTGTAAAGAACAAATTAGTTTAAATTTTGTGCACTTAACTTAGCGATTTAAAATTAACAACTGACAAAAAAAAACTAACTAACTTTTTTCGAAGAGCGATAATAGCAAAGATGATAATAATAGAACTATAATAATAATGATAAAAACCGTTTTTGAATTTTGTTTTTTGTTTTATTGCCTTAAAATTATAATTGTTCTTGTGAACTTCATTCATTTTTATTAGCTGTCATGACCCGTACGATACGGGTTGTGGTAAGTCTGTTCCACAACTAATTTAAAAGAAATACAGTCTAATTTAATTAAAATATATCAAATACCATTATATTTAATTTAAATTAAAAAATTGATAAGCAAACGTTTTTTTAATATCATAATTTTTGTGGTCATCAAGTTTGCATTTTACCGGTTCGCGGTTTGCATTTTACCGACTACCTAAAGTTCTTGCCTTTTGGTTAACAATTAATTTACTTTAGAACTTTTACTTGTTATATTAGTACTTATTTACTTCAATATTTTTTACAAAATAAAATCTTTAGCATTTAAGACAGTTGTGCAACATTTCTTCAGGTATTTTTGGAATAATAATATTTTAACCCTCTCATTAAGATTTATTTAAAAAGCAAATTTGGACATTGAAAAATGGGCCAAAGAAACCTAGTTATTTCAAATAACTTAGCTTTATCTGTTTGATATTTTTTATAAAAGTCTTTCTGTAAAAAAATTCTTAACAAGTTCATTCAATTAAGCTGTTTTTACTGCTGAATTAGGTAAATAAATTATTAAATCTGTTGTTTGTGCAATTGATACTTAATGCAAATGGAAATCATCTAGATCATACAAAAGGTGATAAAAGTATAATGGTTTTCATTCACATATAAAAAAGTAACAGAAATATAAAAAACAAAGCAAAAATGGCCAATATATCCGTTCAAAACAATAATTTCCTAAGAAAAAAAAATATAGAAGTTTACTTGAAAAACAAACAAAAAAATTTTCTTGAGATAAAATAAAAATATAAACTTTAAAAAAAAAATTACAAAAAAATCAAAAATACTTATAAAAAAAATTAAAATTAAAACATTGTTTCATTATTGTTTAGCTTTTAGTAAATGGTATGAAGATTATCAAACTTCGTTTTAGCTTTTTGAATACAATCAACATTTAGAACATTTTTAAAATTCTGCTATATAGGAACTTTCGAAAATCAGTCATAGGAGAAGGAATTCGACTTCATGTTAAAAAAGTTTAACAAAATTATTGAGTACACATAATACACATTAATTTGTTATGTACTGTATCTATTTATTTGAAAACTCAAAAATGTGACTAAACAGATAACAAATAAGAAACTTACTTTTTGGGGTTGTTTTTCTTTTGTGAAAGTTACAAGATTTATTGTTGCATTAACAACTCTTTTTAAAAAAGCTAAAAATGAATAAAAATAAAAATAAATGATCACAATAAGATAAACCTTTATTTTTATTTGAAAACTGAATCCTAAGCTTTTAGTGAATGATAATTAATCAGGCTCGGACAGGAATGGCGTGCAATCAAACACTATTGCTGACCATGCAAATGATTTTTTTGTTGACAACTTGACCATGACTGTTTAGATGTTTTGATGATTTGAACATTTCAGAAATGTGCTGAAAAAAGAAATGCTAAGCTAAACAGTTTAGCTTAGTGTTTTTAAATCTTTTTTTTAAGTCTGAAAACTATGGAAAAAAATTTAAAAAAACTGAAAAAGAAAACAATCTCTCACTAAAAAAAATATATAAGCTTTAAAATAAAACTCAAACTTGAGGCGAAATTTACTTTTTGTTACATTTTTAATTGCGGTTGAAATAAATTACTTTAAAATAGAGTTGTTAACCGGAATGTTTCGTACAATTCCGGAAAAATAAAATTCTTTCGGAAGGATATTGAGAATAAGGAATTTTCTTTTTTCGTACCGAATTTTACGAAACAAAAAAAACCGCCGATGTTCATTTCGCTAATGCTTCTTACGAAATGTTGTCTTCCGCAAGTTGAATTACGAAACAAAACTATTTTGCAACATACGAAAATAGGGCTTACGGAAGTCGCACTTGCGAAATGAGCTATTTCGCTAAACGACGTTTCGGAGTCTATAACAAAATTTTGTTGGCCAAACTGATATAATTGTAAAAATTAAATTTTTTATATACCAAAATGTTTATAATAAAATTTTATTTTCAGTATTGCAACATATGAACATTTTAAGGTTTTATTTTTTGAAATAATGATAAAAAACAAAATTTCTTTCGAAACGAAACTCTTTCGCACTGAAACTTGCGAAACAACTTCATTACGGAAAAACACTTACGAAACTCGGCATATTAAAAAAATTTAAATACGTTTTATGAATCAAATACATATGATTAGCTAGGTAACTAAAATACTAATTATTATAATAATTATTGATATGTTTCAGTTAGTAAATTTTTATAAATAAACCTAGACTTTCATAAGATATACTAAAAATGTCTTTCAATGAACAAGAGTTAAATAGTGAACATAACTTGAACAACATAAACTTTCCCATTTTGAGGGAAAAAAGAAAATTTAGAGCATGTAAGTCATTTGTTTGGGATCATGTAGATTTGCCTCAAATAGTAAATCGGTTAAAAAAAAAGGGTCGTTATCGAACTAATTTTTAATGTAAACTTGTCGTTAGCTTAACTCAAAGGCAGTTTTTCTCCTGTTCCTTTCTTTATATTCATTACTTACCCGAAGTTGTGAGAGAGCAGTTAATTAGCCCCTGAGTCAGTAAGTTAATGGAAAAAAAGAAACGGTTTTATACGAATAAAATTGCGTGATTGGGAAACAATGCTGTCGTTGAAATCAAAAAAAGATATAGGTCATGTAGTCAATCCTAAAAAATAACTACTCCATAAAGTACGTACGCTTTAAATTTGATCCTCCCCTCCCCCGCAATTTTCAACATCCCAACGTTATTGGAACTATACAACCGCTGAAAGTTATAAAGCTCTGGCTATTTTGGAGAGCAGTAAAAATTTAGTTGCAAGATTTTGCAGCAAAAAAGCGGGTACGTAAAATACAACCCTTTCCCGAGTCTTTGCCCCGGGAAGAAATTTAAACATAGAAGCTCACCAGGATTATACAAGCGCTGAAAGTTTTAGAGCTGTAGATAGTAAAATAAAAATTAGTGATAAATTGACATAAAATGTAATGGAACCAAATATTTTACTAAGTTTTTATGTATAAGAATATAAATAGTAAACCTCCATTTCTGAAAAGCCAAAGACAATAAACAACCGAATGTCGGAAGTGAACCAAAGTCGGTACTTAATAAATATTAATGCATGTAAACACTGGTATAGGGACATGTTGCGGAGGAAGCCTTGTCCTTTCCCTCAAAACTAACTTAAAGTTTCAGTTTTTTCTATTTAAATTTTAGCTGCGTAACTTTCTTAACCTTTCTAGGTCACTGTATATATATATATATATATATATATATATATATATATATATATATATATATATATATATATATATATATATATATATATATATATATATATATATATATATATTGTCCTTTCCGTCAAACTAACTCAAATTTCAGTTTTTTTTATTTAGATTGGAGTTGGGTTAGGCCTCCCGTATATTCTGTTTCAGCAACTCCTTCCCCCGCCCCCCCTTCCTCCCCGACCTTCGTCCTAACTGTCTTAATCTTTCAAGATCACTGTATATATATATATATATATATATATATATATATATATATATATATATACACTAAAAAATAAAGGTAGAAATTTTTAGTTAAGGTAGGATATGAGATATACCCTTAGTAAGGTATAATTTTTTACCTTATAAGGTAGAAAATTATACCTTTAAGTTAGAAAATTGTATGACAAATAATTGTTTTTAATATAATTTTCTACCCTAAAAGGTAGAAAATTCTACCTTACTAACGGAAAACCACATATCCCACCCAAAGTTATATATTTCTATTTTTTTTTGTGAGTGTGTGTGTTTATATATATATATATATATATATATATATATATATATATATAGATATAGATATATATATATATATATAGATATAGATATATATATATATATATATATATATATATATATATATATATATATATATATATATATATATATATATATAGATAGATAGATAGATATATATATATATATATATATAGATATATATATATATATATATAGATATATATATATATAGATATATAGATATATATGTAAAAACTATTGAAGAATCATTTAACAACATTATTTTATTTAAATAATAAATAATAATATTTTTTTGTATAACAGTTTAATGAATACTTTCGAGTTTATTCCGTAAGCGCACATTCCGAAACGCTCCTTCCGTAAGGAACTGTTTCGCAAACATTCTTTCGAAATGATTTGTTTCGCAAGTTTCTTTTCGTAAAGAGCTATTTCGGAATAATTATTATTTATTTTTTTTGTATAACGCATTACGGAAGGTGAATTTGCGAAAGAACAACTTCCGCAATAACAACTTGAAATACGGAAGATAAAAATGCGAAATTTTCGTAAGTTTTTGTTTACGGCGAACAACCCTACTTTAAAACTTATTTTTTGAAACGTTTTATTAAAGTTACATAAAACACTTTACAAATTACTTCTAGTGATTGTTTAATAAATGAACAAATTTTATTTAAATTGTTGTTTATTTAAAAAGTGAAACTAAATTATTGAAATCAAAAAAATATAATATTTTAAAATTGGATAAACATTTTTTTTGAAAAAGTCGCAAAAAAAAAAATTAATTATAATAATAAAGTAATCTTTTTAAAATAGTCGTTTTTAATGATTTCATTAGGAAGTCAAGTTTAAAAAAAATAATTTTAAACGATTCTTTGTAAAAATAGAAACAAAAAAAATAAAGCATATAATTCATTCCAATGCAACGGGAAGATTTTAAACTTATTCATAATTTAAAGTATTTTTTTTTTTAAAATCTTAATAAAGATTTTTAGAAAGACATGGAAAAATAGTTATGATAAATTTAAACAAAATGTTTATATTTATCATATGCCAAACATTTTTAATTTACAAACTTTTTAAATTTACACAAAGTATTTAAACAATCGTTATAATAATTTTTTTATTTTATTTAACCCTTTAAGTGCGTGATAAAATTCAAATGTCGTACAGAGAAAATAAACTTAGTAAAAAAAAAAAAAAAATCAAAAAACAACTATTTTGAATTTTAGTTTTTTTTTGTAGTTTTTAAAAGAATTTAAAAAATGCAATGTATTTAATTCATAAGTGTTATGTGATAATTAGAAAAGCATCCAGGATACAGTCCAACACAACATGACTGACACTGCCAACTGGTGCGGACATGGGTTTGGTGCCCAGCGATACATTTTTTTTCCTGAATCAATTTTGACAAGGTTATGACCATATAAAGAGTTGTTAATCGCTGTATGTTGAGGAAGTGGATATGGTACAATTGTACTTCTAGCCACTTTCATCTCCCTAGATGTTTGTCTTTTTGTAACTACTTTTACTGGTTGATACCCTCCAGCTTAACCTTCCACAATTGCTATCATAAAACTAATTCTAGACAAGGGCTTACTTTCATTAGTGTTAAGCTTATACAATAAGTAGCATTTTAGAATAGCCCTTCCAAATAAAGAAAAGGCAACTTTTGTAGTCCACTTTATTGTCTTACCCTCTGACAGGTAACGAAGAGCAGTGCATCTCCCAAATCTACCCCTCCCATGGTTCGATTAAAAATTTTTTGGCTTCATAACTTCAATTACCTCTTCTGTTATGCAATTCAGTATAACCTGTTTTGGCAACAGTAGACAGTAATACAGGTTTTTTTCTACCATCTTGGTATGCCACACATAACAAAGAACCTTTTCTATATTGGCAAACTTCTTTGTTTTTTAGTTTTGTTTTAAGGCAGATTTCTGGCAGACTATTTCTGTTTACTCTCACTGTGCCTGTTGCTGTGGTTTGATGTAGGTATAGATCCAATAGCAGTTGTGGAGAAGTATAATAGTTATCAATACCTAAGTGATAACCTTGATGGAGGAGGTTGGTTTTTATTCCAAACCGAGAATGACACTCATTTGGCATATATTGGCGGAGATGTGGTGTCTTTCCCTTGTAACCAATCATGCTCTCATCTAAAGAAATATCTTTTTGAGGAATATAAAAATATCATATTAACCATTATAAGCTCTTTTACGTATTCTTATGTTAAATTTTTAAATAAATATTAGTGCTACTAGTTTGAATAAATATATATTTATATATAGATTTAGCTTTATGGCATTGGGCAGAATCATGCATAAAGATGCATTTGTATGGATCAGGAAACCAATCATGTAACAAAGGAAATAATTTAGTAGCTAATACTTTTTTATATTTATCCTGGTTTTTCATTCCTTCGACTATATAAAGAAGGCCACTGTCCTTACCACTTACAACTGATCACGCCATCACCTTTAGAGGGTGTTTTACCATCTCCATAACGCAGTCTGGGTTATATTTATCTTCTTTCCTTTGTCTAACAAATGATGAATTATCCATTAATATTTCAAATTGGGACTTATTTGTGAAACACACCTGAAAACAAATAAAAATAATAATATAAAAATGCATATAAATGTTTTAATCAGTGATTGCAATAAACTGTTAAATAAGAATTTACTTACATTTTCCCTATCTTCAGCAGAGATATGTTGGTGTTGTTTAGCCTAAGTAAATCATTTTAATTTTATCGCTGACGTAAGTTTAGGTTTCCTCGAAGTTCTGTAGCATTTAAACCCCAGTTCTGCTATTCAACGCGTTTTAGTTTTGTTAGAAATTTTGATATTGGTTTCTTGTATGATTTTAGTAACTGCTTTTGTACTTTTATTTTGGTTTTTAACACAAATGTAATGAATTGCCCATTCATCTCTAAGGGTAGTGATGCATAGCCTCCCATATTTTCCAATTCTGGCACTTTGTACAGGTATTTTTAAATCAAGTTTACCTTCAATTCAAAAAAATGTAAAAAACTATTATTGATATTAAAATCTTTAAGAATTGAAGAGTAGAAGTAAATTTATTTATTTAAAATCTATATTTAATTGTAGTTTTTGTAAAAAAACAAACTGTAACTAATAATTTGGCCGCCCACTGTATGTGTACACACACACTTATATCTGTGGCTTGATAAAAGAAGTGAAAATCAAAAAATTTCTATTACTAAAAGTATCTCTTCTACTTCTTTTACTAAGCCTCAAATATATAAGTACATATGAGACCGTCAGCTTCAAAACCGACCCTTTGCACTAAAGCAAGTTTTACAGGATACACCTTTTTTTTTGTGCAAATAAAAAAATAAAAAAAAGCATATACGCCTCATGTTTAGTCACTAATGAATGGTTTTCTATGTGAATATCAGTAATTGTGATTATCATTGAATAGAAATATTTAATTAAAGGGCATTTTTTTTTTCCAGCCACTGGTTTTGATCCAGCCACTGCACAGTGGGCCAGGTGGTGGACAAAACCAAAAAAATAAATGTTTATTATATTCAAAACCATATAATAAAACATATAAACCATATAATTGTTTTGAGTATAATAGTATCTACATGAAACCACAAAAATCAATTGTGGTTTCATGTATAATGAAAAAAAAAAGCGTGAAATTTTTATTTTTTATGCATAGCTATAGTAAACAGTAAGTTTTAAAATTTTATGAGCTTACGGGATTAGTTTATATATTTAAAATATTTAACAGTAAAGCTTTTCGAAAAAAAAATATAAAGTAAAGATCAGCCTTTATAATACACTTATAATCTGGCTTTAAAATAATGTGGTAAATTTTTAACATTTAATACTTTTATTTTGTACAAAATGTGTCACATAATTTAGGGAACCTACGAGAACCTATATTGAATTCTTGAACTTGTAATTGTAATATGTGTACAACCTATTTGAACTATATACATTGCCCTAACTTCCTAATTTGGGTTTAAAATAATGACTTGTAGCTTATGTTATTTGCTTGAAATCAACTTTTATTTCTCGTAAACAAAAATACATGTTATTTTGTTTGTTATTTTATTCAATACAAATTGCACTGTTAACCTAACATTTTTTTTGTTTTTTTATATAGTAAAAATATAAGAATTGGTGACATTTACGGACTTATACAACAAAATAAACTAGTTTTTATGATATACCATTCTTTTCATTAAAATTAACTGTTCTAGTTTCTGAAGATATTAAACTAGAGGATTCTGAGTGAAAAGCTTTATAAAATTACAATGTAAAAAGTTGATAGCTGCAAAAAATAATAATACTCATTTTGAGAGAAGTAATGAAAACTGGCTAGCTCAAGATTTTCAATACACCTACAGTTCATTAAATGCTACATCATCAGTTAATGAAGTTGGGAAACCATGTCGCTCTTTCGAAAAAGCTTGTAACAAAACAAAAAGAATAAGCTTAACAATGTTTTTAATATTTTATTTAGCCATAAATTACTTCAACATGCAACATGCAATATGCAACGTGCAACAAAATTGAAACTAAGAAGTGAGTTTAAGTACAAAACTGGCACAAAAATTTCTATTATTTAAAATAAATACCCATTAAACCTGCTTAGATATATTTATTTAATGAAGCTTTAGCATTTATAACTAATGGTGATATATCAAAATCAACCTACCAGCTTCTAAGAAATGGTGCTGAAAAAACAGCTGCAACATATATCCTTTGTATAATAGTATAGGATCTTCAAAAGCTAAATGCTATTCCAAGAACATTCAAATGAATGGCTGTTCAGTACAAATACCGCTAAAAGATTTACTAAACACTCTTAAAAAGCTATGTGGTATACAAAACATAATGCTAAGAAATTAACTAAACTGAGGTTTAGATGCAAGGCTGGTTTTAATGGTGCTACAGGATATAGTGTTTACAAACAGGTAAGTTAAAATGAAAATAGTGACGAATGAAGAGTGCCTGTTGATTATTTGCATAGTACCTTTAGAACTCAGTAGACTTTATAATTATAAAAACGTTGTAATATTATTCATCCAGAATGTGCGGCTAATAGATTAAAAATAAAAAAATACATTTTTATATACAAAGATGATGAATAATCCACAGACGTCGTATTCAAAACGTCGTGGGCATATAATAATATCAATAATAGAGTTTCAAATCTATATATTCATTTATACTCTCTATATATTTCTATAAATTTATCTATATATTTCAAATCTATTATACAATATCGATAATAGAGTTTCAAATCTAGTGATAAATTTTCATTTTTTCTGAAGTGCGCATTCTTATTTTTAAAGTTTGTTGCATCAATTTTTTTTTTAGTTTATTTCACCAGAAGAGTCTACCGTGATTTCACATGCTTTTAAGTATATTTACGCCATCTATCAACAATTTTAGAAAACTCTCTCCCCCCTTTTTTTAGCAGGATAGCCCGCTAATGTTTTCAAAAAGTTAAATATATTTCGAAATAATTTTATCATGCATTAAATTTCTATTAAAATGCAATAATGTAACTAATTATTAGTGGTCATAAAAATTGAAGAAAAACCTGCATCGCATGTCATATAAGTTTTAGCTACCTGGGTTTTATAGTAGAAGAAACAAAACACTGAAAAAAAATTTAATGAGAAATTTATTATGATTCTTGCAATATGATGTTTCATTATAAAGTTTCAATATAATATATGGCACATTCAGCGGACAGGTGTTATTAAATAAATTTATGGTGTACATAAAATTTCTGCCAGACATGTATAGGCCACAAATACATGTGTGAACAACATTTAAAAGATTAAGTTTACTTATATAATAATTAGCAAGACAAAAATTATTAAGCTTTCTTTTTTTTTATATGCACCTTAAAAAACACATTAAAAAGGCAAGTCAATGTCATAATAAAAAATTCTTTACAATAAAATATTTTCAAATTCACAAAATTTAAATTACTAAATCCTAACATCAACATCATCAACATCAGATGATTCATCTTCACCACAGCACAGCTCATTATTTTCTTCTGATTCACTGTTCTGATCAATGCCATCTATTTCCTCATTAGGTATGGTTTTATTGTAAAACTCAAGATTTTGATCTTGTCTCCAATCAACACCATAATGAGAGTTCAATAAATTTTCTACATCCTTTATTTTCTTTGGGTTAATTTTAATTTTTGAATGAATGATTGGTAAATTAATTGAATCAAAATTTACCTTTCTTGGTCAATGACTTAAAAGCATTAACTTCTACTGTATAAAAAGGATCACCTCTCACCTCAATAATTCTTGGTCTTTTTAACACAATGATTCTTTTACAACTAGCTATTTTGAAATGCCAAGAAACATTATTTCTTAGAATTGTTTTCAAATAACTTTTCCAATCAAAAATTTTATAATCTTCTCCTAAGTGGAAAACTGCAGAATGTTTTTCAATGACTTCATACATACTGGGGCTAACAATGATCTCCTTCTTACTGATGACCTTTTCAATGGTGCCAAACACCCTATCTGGTGGGATAAAGGAGTGACCTGTCACTGGGAAATCCAGTTCCACTGTTTGAATATAAGGAGGAGCTTTATTATGGAGCCAATAACTGATGATACCAATCATTACTGTATTCTTATTTTGCCCAGGGCATCCATCACAGCACAATCTGACTCTTTTTATGTTGCTAGACATGCTTGAATTATTCAGAGAAAAATAAAGAGCAGATGCAATTTCATTTGATCCCTTAGATTGCTCCCCCTCTATCCAATAGTGAGAATCAATATTTTCTTTGTTAGGTGTATTATGAGAGCTCCCTTTTACAATTGTAAAATTATAAAAATTGAGCTGCCTCCTATAATATGCAGCTTGATCTGATAGTTTAGGTAAGGCTTGGTTCTTCTCAGAATCAAATGAGAGGGTAACAAGGTCATCACTTTCTTCCCTTTGCTTGTCAAAATAAGCATCAGCTCTTTGGCAATGGATGTTTAATTTTAAAATTATTTTTTCTCTGGCTTGGAGATCTTTTGTATTTTTGATTCTAGTTTTAAGTTCAGAACATGCAGAGCAGGTGTCAACTCTAGGGGTCCCAAAACCTAGATTATACTCTGTATTGAATATATTAGTAAAAAACCATTTGGTAACTTTTAATTTTCTATCACTTTTTGTTATACATCCTCCACATTGCAGCAGCTGAGAGTTCAGCTGGTAAGTACTGGCTACATTTTGAGTGTGATCTACAGCAGTGCTTTCCACTAACTTGAGATGATTCTATGAATTTATTTACTTTCTCTTTTTTCTCAATAAATTTCTCTGCTTTCCTGTCTCCACCTCTACTTTCTTTGGCTGAAGTACCAGATTTGTGATATCTACTGATAACTCCAAGCAGTCTATGTTTTTTTATGCCTAATATTCCTTAAAATATTCTCCGACAAGCTGGTATTCTTATAGAGGAAGAGACAGCCTTTGTAACAAAATATTTTACAGTAAATTCTCTTTTCCTATTTGACTCACCTTTAACACGTTTCGGCTGTAGGGATGAACAATGCTTCAAAATGAAGTTGTCCTGGTCCATTTTCTTACTTGTTTGATAAAATCGCTCTTTGAAAGTTGTGACATCACTCTGTTACAGGCAGTGATGTTGGAAAGCACCCAATTTGTGCTTGCATGAAGGGATTTTTGGTGGACTCTTCTTTGAATACCTGCAGAAAAATAGAAGTTAAAAGTTAATAAACATAATTACAAATAATACTTCATCAGTAATGCATACCTAGCTTTTTTCATAAATATTTTCTACTGTTTCTATTACTTACATGACAAATCACGAAGAATTTGCAATTTCCAGAGGATAAAAGCATTAAAAATGAAAGAATTTTCGATATCAGCTGTTGTGATCACGTTGTATGATAAGTGCTTTCCTATTGGCTGAAATAATAAACTGGTTTTGAAGCAGCTGCGCAAACAAAAAGAGCCGGTTGTGCACCATTTGCGCTGAATTTTACATAGTAAAAACTATAGGATTGAACCGGTTTTGCACCATTTTATTTATTTTTCAATATAGTGTGAGCCATTACGAGATATTTGGCGCGCTTCATTTAAAATCGAAAAAAATGTCAAAGGGCCGGTTTTGAAGCTGACGGTCTCATGTAGATACATCTACATTTTTATTGTACTTAATATGTTAATAAATGTGCATACATGATATGTATAGATATAAAATATACATTATGTAGTTGTTATTTATAAATATCATATATATATATACACTGAGGCATATTTGTTTAGACACATCAATTTTTTTCTCTTTATCTTAATTTTTTTCTATGTATTGTCAACTGATATGCATGCAAGTTATTATCAAAATAATTGTTGTGTTGTGGGCTAATAAAATGTGTCTTTATTAACATGAGAGTATGTTTGATATACAAAAGTACATTTTTTAATTGGAATATATCTATAGACGCAGTCATTTTTTTGACATTAAAAGATGGAAATTAGTAATGCGTATGTCCTCCATTACACTGGATCACCTTAAAAATTCTGCCTTTCATTGACTCCACTAGTCATTGAAGTGTAGTTTGATCCAACTCGGACCGTGCTTCAAGGATTTTACACTTTAACTCAGTAACAGTTTTAAATTGGTGTCTGGCTGCTTTAGCGTCATAAACTTTTCTTGATAGCATTCCCCACACGTTCTCGATTGGGTATAAGTCCGGGCTACAAGCTGGCCATTCGAGAACCGGGATGTTGTGGTCTTTAAACCATTTCATAGAATGCCTAGATGTGTGAATTGCAGCATTATCTTGCTGAAATATGGCATTATTGTTCATGTTTTCATCCATATAAGTTATGAGAACATTATCCAACATTTCTGTATACCGAGTTATATATTTTGTATATCGAGTTCATTTTAGGTAAATCACAACACAGAGTCAATTTTCCTGAATAAGAAAATCCACCCCAAACCATTAAACTTCCTCCTCCATAATTTCGTTTTGTTTGTGGGTCATTTATTCCTCTTAGATCATGCCAATAACTACTGTAAGAGTCCGGACTATCTAAATTGAACTTTTTTTCATCTGAAAATATTACGTTTTGCCACTCATGAGTCCAATGCATATGGTTTTTAGCAAACTGTAATCTAGCAATTTTATGGTGTTTTTTTAACATTGGTTTTTGGTGTGGTTTCTTCCACTTTATATTTGGTGTTGTACGTAGAATATGTGCAACATGTTTATTGGTGACAGGCAATAATAATTTATCCTTTATTTGTGTTGCATTCAATTTATTTTTGGTTGCTTCGAAGCGAATTCGATTAATTTGCTGATTTGTTAATACTTTGTTGCCATTTGTTGCTTTTTTTACACCTTAATTGTCACCTTTTGCCATGTAGTTTCGTACAACATGGTCAGATTTTCCAATTTTTTTTTTTGCTATTTCTCGTATAGAAAATGCTGGTGAGATTTCTGAGCCATGATATAAATTAATTTGTATTTTTTCAGCATCTGTTAAATACTTTTCTTTAGGCATTTCGTAAAATGCAATAAAAATGATACTGACAGAGCAAAAGATCAAATTACACTAAAATTTATCAATCTATTTGCGTAAAAGTGATTAAAAATCAATTAATACCGTTATTAACCTGATTGCGTCTATAGATATATTCCAATTAAAAAATGTGCTTTTGTATATCAAACATACTCTCATGTTAATAAAGACACATAGAAAAAATTTTTTTGTGGTTTTTATTAGCCCACAACACAACAATTATTTTGATAATAACTTGCATGCATATCAGCTGACAATTAGTGAACGGAAACTTTCGGCTTCGGTCGAAGTTTCGGCCGAAACCGAAATTTCTGCTTCGACAATTTTTTTACTTTTCCTGTTTCGGCCGAAATTTCGGTTCAAACCGCAACCAAAATGAACCGAAACTTTTAAAAGATTTTTTTTAAGTTTTAATATAGAGTGGGATCATGACAGTTTCCTAATTGTAATCGTTTGTTGTAAATCAATTTTTAATTATAACAATTGTAAAAATTTTAATTGAAATCACGTTACATAATAGTTTTAAGTTACTATTCTCAAATCATTCTTAAAATGAATTAACATTTAAGTAAAGCAACCCAAACCAATAGTTTCATCAAAAGTTTCTCAGTGCTAAATTTAAGAATGGAAAATAATCGATAAAAAACTGGTTTATGGAATCATTTTACCGTGACAGTTAGTGATTTCAAATACGGAACTTGCAATTTGAAAATATCTCGTGGATTGCACAATCCAAAACTTCAATCACTTAGTGGACTTTCATCACATTTAAGAAGTGGTTTACTCTAAAAAATCTCTTAACTGAAAAAGCAATACAACTACCGGCAGTCCTATAAATCTCAAAAATTGATTCAAAGTTCAAAGAAGGTCTGAAGTTTCTTGTGCGACCGTGGCGCAGTGGTTAGAGCGCTTGGCTTTTAAGCAGGAGATCCAGGCTCAAAACGAGCTTCGGATATATTTTTGCGTCACGGTAATGAAGGAGGCGTGAACTTCCTGGTTAAATGCACTTCCGCACTGCTCTGTGACAAGACCTATAGGTCTTCTTGGGACACCTAAATAACAAAAAAAAAAAAAAGTTTCATAGGTTTATATTAGAAAACAACATTAAAAGCAAAGTTTGGTTTGGCAAAAGTAGCAAAGAGATTCCTTAGACCTCCACCAACATCTGCCGAAGTTAAAAGGATGTTTTTAACTGCTGGAGAAATTCTTTCAAATGAAAGAAACAGACTTTTGCCAGAAAACATGAAAATTGTGTATTTCGCAGCGAAAATACTTCAATTATTACCTTTAATTATTGAAATGTCTTGACGTATTAGAGTTTTTATCAAACTATGTTACATGGTGATTGGCTAGATATATGTAAAATAAGTTTTTTTTTGCTTTAATTCGGTGATCATAAAAGGTTCAGGGATTTTAAACATTCATTTTCAAATTTCGGCCGAAATTTCGGTTTCGGTTTCGGCTACGACTTCACTGAACCGAAATTTCGGTACTTTCGGTTTCGGTCGATCACTATTGACAATACATAGAAAAAAATTAAGATAAAGAGAAAAAATTGATGCGTCTAAACGAATATGCCTCAGTGTATATATACTTATATATAGCTAGCAAGGTTAACACTCTTGCTGTAAACTAAGCCAAGTCACAACAATTTGAAATCATGCAAACAACATAATAACCACTTACAAACTATAAACGCATAACATTTTAACACATCACAAACATAAAACACTTCTGAAGTGTTTCTATGTTTGTGATGTGTTATGCTATGTGTTTATATATGTTATATGAAGTTGATGTATAAAAGATATTTACACACTTACAAAATATAAACCCATATAACCTTAACACATATAAACACATAATAAATAATACATAAATATATAAATTAAGAAAAATATATAAATTAGAAACATTTATAAAATACAACCTTATTTCTGTAATATTTGTTTAATGACATACCTCGTAATAAATGTTTAACAACTTTAAAAAAATAAACGATCAAATGACCTGGTTTGTTATATTATAAAAACAAACAGATTTACTTTAATTTCTTTAAAATAAGGTATGAAACGATCTTGTTCTTTAACACGCAACATGGAGTTAACCGTGTGAGATGCAAGGGTTTTGGAGATAAACCCTATCATTATCAAAAGTTTGACCTTTTGACCTTTGAGAAGATCATCGTCTTCTAGAGTTATCATCATCTTCTAAATTTTAAAAATAAAAATTACAGATTAATATACTTTAAATGCAATTGACAAAGGACTTGAATTGTGTCATTATTAAAATGCATGAATTAAATAAATTACCTGACTTTAAAAGTTACTATACTCATTTAAAAATAACATAAGGTTTATCCTTTACTACAGAAGTCATCAGTTTTGGATCTTATTACTAATTAAGCTGATAAAACAAAGTTTTCGATCTTATTACTGATGAAGCAGATATTAACAGATTATAAAGATTTAAGAATACCTCATTGTGTGGTCAAAAATATAAAGAGAAATATTAAAAGGTCAAGCATGCTAAATCCTCTTTATAAAACTCTGTGTAAACGCACACAAATGAGTAGCAACAGCGTTAAGTTCAGCAGTAGTATATAGTGATTAAGACTTTATTGTGTTTAAAAAAAATTTGTAAAAGAAGTGCTTAAAGCAAATAAGAAAACTAAAGTCATTCATGCCGAAGTTTATTTTTTCTAGAATTAAAAGCGTGAATATTATCAATAGTTTTTAATAATTATTTTGATTTAAAAAAATATTTTTTAGTTAACCCACAGCACTACATTCAAAAATGACTTAACTGTACAAGAAATACATCAAATGCAAAATTAAAAAAAAAAAATGACAGGCCACTCAAAACATTGGCAGGCAACTGATGTTACCTAAATTTTTACTCTCAGACGCGTCCGACCATATATGTATTTATATAAAATGTATTTATATATATATCAACCCTTGGAGTTAGGATAAATGAGGTTGGTAATAAATTGCCTTAAACTGTTAGAGGTCAGCATCAAGTCGGCAAAAAAAATTTGACTCAAAGGAGTCACCATAAAACATAGAAATAAGGTTGTATATATAAATGTATATACATGTATATAAATGTATATATGTAAAAAATATGAAGATGTGTAAAAGTTATAAGGTTTTTTTGATGTGCACAGAAAAAAACTGGATTAATAAAAGTTTTTATAGCATGAAAGGACAGATACAGTAAAAAGATGCAACTTGTTGGGCAAGTAGCCAAGCAAGAATAAGTTTTGGTTTATCGTAATAGAGATGATAGCTCGTTTGAGCATTGACCATGATTAGAAAAATAGCATAAAAGAGGAAGGTGATGATGATGATGATTATAATGATGATGATGATGATGATGATGATGATGATGATGATGATGATGATGATGATGATGATGATGATGATGATGATGATGATGATGATGATGATGATGATGATGATGATGATGATGATGATGATGATGATGATGGTGATGATGATGATGATGATGATGATGATGATGATGATGATGATGATGATGATGATGATGATGATGATGATGATGGTCATGATGATTATGATGATCATGATGATTGTTGATATATGCATAATGATGTTTATATATGCATATATATACAAAATATAACATAAATTTTGAATTAAAAAAAATTTACTTTAGGATGTATAAGTGTTTATGCAGCCCCAGTCACAAACCCAGCCCCGGCTATATTTCATCAAACTCAGCCCTGACCCTGGTCAAATATCAACCTCAGTCACTTACTAATGTATATATGTATATATATGTATATATATTTACATATATATATATATATTTACATATATATATATATTTACATATATATATATATTTACATATATATATATATATATATATTTACATATATATATATATATTTACATATATATATTTACATATATATATATATATATATATATATATATATATATATATATATATATATATATATATATATATATATATATATATATATATATATATATATTTACATAAATATATATATATACATATATATATATATATATATATATACATATATATATATATATATACATATATATATATATACATATATATATATATATATATATATATATATATATATATATATATATATATATATATATATATATATATATATATATATATATATATATATGTATATATCAACCCTCGGAATTAGAAAATATGAGGTCGGCAATAATTCTGCCAACCTCAATCTTATTGAGGTCGACAGCAGGTAGGCAAAAAAAATTTGATACAAAGGTCTTACTTTAAAACATAGAAACAAGGTAAGCAATTTTTTGCTGATCTCAAACACTTTTAGATTGGTAATTAGGTTGGCTTTGCTAAATGCCAGCCCTTATTCCGAGGGTTGATATATATATATATATATATATTTATATATATATATATATATATATATATATATATATATATATATATATATATATATATATATATGTATGTATATTAAGTGGGTCGTACTTTTAAAATTTTGGATATGGGAGCGCGCGCAACATTTTTTTTATGTATTAGGGTATTAGAAGAGAGTGAATAATTTTTTTTTTCTTAAAAAGTTCATCTAGTGTGGGCGCAGGGCGTTTGAAAAATGTTAGTTTTACAAAAATCTTATTATATTGACATTTTTCGGCCTTTTTTATATTAGCCAAAGGAAAGGCAATTATTAAAAAACAATAAGACGTAATATAGACATAAAAAATTATATATATATTCGGTGCTACTTTTCTTAATGCTATACAAACACGATAGACGTAAGAAAAATTGGCTACCATTATGGATTTTACAAAAAATATCTACTTATAAATTTTAGAAATGGGAGCGCGCGTAAAAATTTTTTTATGTGTTAGGATATTAGAAAAGACATAAATAATTTTTTTTTTTCCTAAAAAGTTTATTTATTGTAGGCGCAGGGCGTTTAAAAAACGACAGTTTTACGAAAAACTTTAAAAAAAATTAGTATACAAAACTTGTTGTTGTTATTTTCAATGTGCGTAATGCTACTAGTATAAAATGAGGTGAATCATGAAACATAGTCATCAAACTTTGTGGGCTTTGGACTTATATCCTCCCTTCCATTATTATTAAAAACCATTAAAATTATTTAAATACAGGAAATGATGTAGGATTTTTTATTTTTATAAAGTTCCAATAGCTTATTTGTAGGATAATTACTAAGATAATAGTTTCCTGACGATTTGCGGTTTAAACGAGTTTTATTTATTTATGATCGCTTTGGCATCCTAAATATTGTAATAAAAATGTAATTAACAAATTTATAACATATTTATAAAGGTCGTTTTTTTACCTACTACAATAAGTACCAATATTTCTTAACAAACATAACATCAATTTCATTGCTATAAATGGCTAAATCTACTCGAGCTCAAACAATGTTAAAATGCCCTAAATTGCATGAGCTATTGGGTAATGGACTCGAACTTTGTTTATCAGAGCTGCCTACGCTGAGAGATAGTTTACGGTATGGAATTTTGTTGCGTGATAGATCAGTTACACATTTGAATACAAGATGTATGTGTATACAAATATTTATTAAAATAAAAAGTATTTGGATGTCAGCAAATTCTACAATCCCGTTGGTCTCAGAAAAATACGCAGTCGATAAACTTGTCCTTGAATGGAAGATTGCAAAAGACATTAGAAAACTGAGAACTACCAAAAAAAGAAATATGTATGCGGACAAGCTTGATAAGTTATTTGACTTGACGAAATGTAAGTGCAACATCTTTAGCTGTAATGAAAATGGATGCAATGGTTGTCTTTTTAAAGCTCATGTAACTTGCATATGTCCAAAAGTAGCAAAGATACCTTTGCAAGAACTATTTTTCCTACAAGCTCAAAGAAATAAATTGGTAACAAAAGTTCTTTACAAATAGGATTAGTTGATATACCAGAGACACATCGGTTAACAAGATATTTAGGTAGAAAAGAATCAGACTCTAAAATACCTGGAACACTTAGTGAGGATGCAAGTAAATGCTAAAATACTAAAAATATTTTTGTCAATTTTTGTTTAAACTGTGAATTAAAAAGTTGAGTACAAATTGATTATAAATTTTTTTCATTAAAATTGTTTAACATAATTTATTTTCTCCTTTAGCAGTAGAATTTCAAACAACAGACGATTCGGACATTGGCAACAAAAATGCAGATAATACAGAAAAAGTTGACTTCAGTTTGAAAAAAAATTACTTAGATATTACCAGGGTTTCTCAAGCAGCTATTAGGTATGGGGTATCTAACAGAGCTGCAGCAGCCATAGCTACTGCTACTTTAGCTTCTGCAAAAGATGCAAATTTTTTAAAGAAAAATACTGATATTTTCGTTGATCACAACAAAATAAAACGAAGTAAGACTAAGTTAATGAAAGAAATCCGAGGTAGAGCTGAAAAAGTAGCGATGAATGATAATATTCAATGTATATTTTTTGATGGACGAAAAGATTTGACTAAGTACATGAGAGAAGAAGAAGATGGAAAATTACACCCATCGGAAAAAAAAGAAGAACATTATTCAGTTTGTTCTGAACCTGGAGGAAAATACCAATTTCATTTCACTAACAATTCTGAAGAAAGAGTAGAGACTGCAGCTGAGCAAATAGCTGATAATATTTACGAATGGATTGTGAATCATGATGTCGGAGACTATTCAGTTGCCATTGGTGCAGACTCAACAAATTTAAACACTGGTTGGAAAGGAGGTGTTATCCATTTCCTTGAACATAAATTGGATAAAAAATTAATGTGGATAATTTGTGCTCTTCATACAAATGAACTACCTCTCCGACATCTAATGATTCAGCTTGATGGAAAAACTACGTCTAAAAATAATTTTTCTGGTTCTATTGGAAAACTTATAGGTAAGTCAACTAGCTTCAAAGTCAAAGATAGCATAGTAAAAATTGAATTTCCTAATGCAATAATAGAACTTGACTCTGAAGTTGTAAAGTCGCTATCAGATGATCAAAAGTATCTTTATAAAATTACCCATGCAATTAACGCTGGGGTTTTTCCGGAAAATCTTAAAAGTAAAGAAATTGGTCCACATTCGCATGCAAGATGGTTGAATTTTGCGAATAGAATATGTTTACTTTGGTGCTCCGAAATCGTACTTTCAGTTGAAGAAACATATAATCTGCAACTTCTGGTGGAGTTTATTGTTGGTGTTTATGCACCACTTTAGTTTGAAATCAAAGTAAAGTGGAAGTGGACTGAAGGGCCTAATCATATACTCAAGCAGTTAAAACTTCTTTGTCATCAAAGACTTAAAGTTAAAGACATTGTAATGCCCTACGTTTTATCTTCTTCATGGAATGCTAATAGTGAAAATGTTCTTCAAACGTTGTTATGTAGTCTAGAAAAAACAGAAAGACAATTTGTAGTTGAAACAATTTTAAAATTAAGAGGAGATTTAAAATACGGAAACACTAGTGTAAAAAGTAGAAAACATCATATCCATAATGAAAATGCTGAATCACTTTTTGATCTAATTGATTGGAGCTTGGATGTACACGAACCTTTACTTACATGTTTATTGTCAAAGGATGAACTTTTAAAATACAATGATATTCCGATGTATGTAACTTGTTTTCCTGTTCATGGGCAAGCTATTGAATGATGTGTCCAAGAAGTCACACGAGCTTCTCAATCGGTATTTGGAAAAGATAGAAGAGATGGGTTCATAAGAGCAACATTAGCACATCGAGAAACCATGCCCGTGAACCAATCAAAAAAATATCTATTTAAATTAATTTAAGCAATATTAATTTTTTGATATTTTGCTTTGATTATTTATGATCACAGTAAATAAGTTGAACTTTAAATATATTGTATCTTTTAGATGACATTTTATATATTTTATTTATGACTTTATATATATGAACTTTTTAGGAAAAAAAAAATTATTCACGTCTTTTCTAATATCCTAATACATAAAAAAAATATCACGCACGCTCTCATTTTTAAAATTTATAAGTAGAATTTTTTTGTAAAATCCATAATGGTAGCCAACTTTTCTTACGTCTATCGTGTTTGTATAGCATTAAAAAAGTAGCACCGAATATATATATATTTTTTTATGTCTATATTATGTCTGATTGTTTTTTAATAATTGCCTTTCCTTTGGCTAATATAAAAAAGGCCGAAAAATGCTAATATGATAAGATTTTCGTAAAACTGACATTTTTCAAACGCCCTGCGCCCACACTAGATGAACTTTTTAAGAAAAAAAAAATTATTCACCTCTCTTCTAATACCCTAATACATTAAAAAATGTTGCGCGCGCTCCCATATCCAAATTTTTAAAAGTACGACCCACCCTAATGTATATATATATATTTATATATATATGTATGTATATATATATCTATACATATATGTATATATATATATACATATATATATATGTGTATATACATATATATATTTATATATATATATATATGTATA
Organism: Hydra vulgaris; assembly: GCF_038396675.1. NCBI lineage: Eukaryota > Metazoa > Cnidaria > Hydrozoa > Anthoathecata > Hydridae > Hydra > Hydra vulgaris. The sequence continues at coordinate 44,509,902 of NC_088928.1, read as the reverse complement.
TATATATATACATATGTGTATATATATATATATATATATATATATATATATATATATATATATATATATATATATATATATATATATTTCATAAAGAAAAAAACTTTTAACAATAACAATTTTTAAAAAAATTTCATTAATTGTAGCTTGTTCTAGGTCAGAAAGTCACTTTTAATTCTTGTTCAATAAAAAGAAAGCAAATTGGATTGTTTTAATTCGTAAACTTTTTAGCTAACAATCTAAAGAGTAGTGGTTAAGAATTATATAACTGGTATACTCAAGATTAGTTTCTCAAATTGATACCTGTTCTAGCTTTAATCGTTTTTCACTGTCATTCTTGTATATTCTAATCAATAATTTCATTTTTGTTATCTTTAGAATATTTGCAAATGTGATCCATCAACCTTTTTTATGTAATACTTATGCCATAGTTTTGGTATGGTGACAAAGCTCCTGGAAAGCTAAACCAGAGAGCACCATTAGATTTCTGGTGAGCTGGATCAGTTTTAGGTATCTAGTTTATATACAATTTGTGTAATATTAATTTCTGCTTTTCTTTTGAAAAAAAAGCTGTTTATCAAGGATACCTGCTAGCGGGAGAACCTAAATAGGGGTAGGTTATCAGGATAAAATGAACTAGTTGCATTAATACACATTGTACATTTGAATTAGGAGTTTCATAGTGTGTAATTTGATGGATAATGTGTAATTAAGATGCAGTTTTTTTAAGTATTTGACCTTTTTAATTTTTTTTGATAAATTTATGTGTTTTGATAACCAAATGAATCTTGAAAAGTATAGTCATTGTTTTGCTATGCTCATTTAAGTGTATTATAGAATATACATACCTTGTATGATGATCTCGTTTTTAAAGAAATCTACTATACTTATTTTAGTTAGTTGTTAATCATTTTCTCAGATTTAAAACATTTTATGTATTTTCTGATTGTATTTTCAAATTCATATTTGGATAAATAAGATTTCTTCTGTAGTGTTTTAGATTCAGCTGGTCCTGAGGCTTCTCCTGTCATTCAGCTGGTCCTGAGGTTTCTCCTCTACCACTCTCCTAGTAGATTTTTTCTGGATTCCTGATATTAGTTTTGTTAATATTTTTATAATTATTATTGGTACAATTTATTATCATTCTATTATTCTCAAACATTATATATTTAGGGTCACAAATTATGCAGAATTTGTCTGTGTTGTCTCGAAATCGGATTGTATGTTTGTAAAATAAAATAACCTTTATCTAGACAGGTCAATGTCTCACAAACTGACAAGAATAGAATGTTGTCTGATTATTGTCGTATTAGTCAGTGTCATTCACTCGTTCTGAATAAATTAGATATTTCAAAATTCAAACTAAGTTTTTATTGTCAAATAATTAACATTCTAGTTGGACCAAGACTAAAGTATACATTAAATTATATCCTTAGTTGGTTGCTTTTTTAAGTAATTTTAAAGCTTTTTGATGATATGAAAATGTTCCTGCAGTCCTTGTTTTTCATTAGTAAAATAAATTTTTATTTTAACTTAGTCAATTAAAATTAACAAAATAAAAAACATTAAGATGAACATGAAAAATTATTATTAGAATGCAATTAAGGATGCATGTGGAAATTCTTTTTTCCTAAAAAAAAAGTCTTTGTATAATGAAAATTGTTTATAACATCGTATAAAACATGTTTTAAATATTCAACTAAATTAAATTTGATTAAAGATTGAGAGAGAATAATAGAGTATTTTTCTATATATAAAATATTTCTTTGCAGTTATAGCTTTCAACATTTTTGCTACACGTAATGAAACCTTTGTTAAGATTGATAAAAAGAAACAAAATGATATCGACTACGACAAAAGGATAACCGATCGACAAAACGATATCGACTACGAGTAAATGATAACCGATCTTTAATTAATTTTATTGTATATATATATATATATATATATATATATATATATATATATATATATATATATATATATATATATATATATATATATATATATATATATTTATGTATATGTATATATATATATATATCTATATATATATATATATATATAAATATATAAATATATATATATATATATATGTGTGTGTGTGTGTGTGTGTGTGTGTGTGTGTGTGTGTGTGTGTGTGTGTGTGTGTGTGTGTGTGTGTGTGTGTGTGTGTGTATATACAGAGCCGGAACCAGCTTTTTTTGGTCTTTGAGATAGCTAACTTCCAGACATGGAGCAAACGCCAAACATTTATATGTTTATACTTATGTCAAATAAGGATGCTTTGCAAAAAATTGCAATGATTGGAGGCTGGGAACAAAAAAGCCCCAAATTTTGTACCCCCCCTGCCCTAAATGTGAGAGCAACAAGTTGATGAAATATTTTTTGTACTGTTTTTA
>NC_088928.1:44405000-44505000 GCF_038396675.1 Hydra vulgaris | reverse complement strand
AAGCAATGACCAGAAAGTTATCATAAATATAGAACATGTATATCTAAAGTTTAAAAAAAAATTATAGATACCCTACAGTCAGATTTTTAGAAAATTGATTTTAAATAATAAACAAATCTTTGATTTACACTAAAAAGTTATTAATTGAAAATAAGGTTTAAGTACGCTAAGATACCACCCGATCATACCTCATTCACAAATACTAATTTTAAAACTAGTGAATTAAAATATTAAACGAATTTTTTTAAATAAAAATTTATCTTTATTCAACAAAAAGTTTGTAGTTTACATAAAAATTAGGTATAATAATATGTGAATCGAATATGATGATACATCGCTCTTTTGGTAGTAGGAAACAATATCTTGCGCTTCCAGTCAATCGCTTCGGCGTATCATTATAGATATTTTGCATATGCCATACTTTCACTCACATAATGTTTTTATAGTATTTAAAATCACAAAAACACAGCTTCTTTAGTTTAAGCTAAAGAAGCTGTGTTTTGTACATCAAGTGTCTGAAGTTACCCACCGTGCGGGGCTACCCAACTTTCCCCTTGTGGTTTTTTTTTTATTCTAATTATTCTTATCATTATTATTGTTATTATCTTTTTTTTTTCGTAATTATTAATTATATAAATAAAAATATATTTGATTGATATATGATTGATTGTCTCTCTAAGCACACAGGTCGGAGGTAACATAATCTTAAGTAACTGTTGCTCTAAATATATTTTACTTGTGGTGGTACATTCTATTGCAATGAGAGTTCTAACAAGATAAACTAAACATAAAAAAAAAACTGTATAAAAGGTAAGTAGGATGGATCCGGGCAACCGAACAAAGTCGAGAATGTAATGGTGTGTTTGATTGGTCACAGCCAAGAACACTTACAACTAAATCAGATTATGATGAACATAAAGTGAGACAATCACTTGAAATTAATTATGCCTCAACATACTAAAAAAAAAGCACGCTTTTATACAAACTCTATTTAAAAAAATTTTGCTAGAAAAACGTCAATAATAAAAACTTTATATTTACGTTGTTACGTAATCATTTTTGGCTTCTTTTATACAACTTCTTTGATGTTTTTATATAATATTTGTTTTTGTAAACATATTTTACGCAAAATCAGGTTGAAATATCATAAAGAAAACATTTGCATTGTAAATTTTTTTGCTTTGAATAACGAGGGTTCCAGTGAAATATTGAAAAAGACATAAGATTGTTATTAACATGTAAGTTTATATGCATGATTAACAAACTGATTCACTGTAAAATTCAGTTCTTGATAAGTCATTTTAAATTCATTTGTTTATCTATATTCATATCTTAAGTAATTTTAAGTTTGAAAGTTTTTATGCTGGTGTTTGGTGCGTTATTTCTTTGCAATCTGAAAACGATGTTACAATGTTTTTGTAAAAAAAAAAAAAAAATATATCAATTACGTAAATATTTTAAACTGCTAAGTAGAGTTTCCACTGTTTTCAATACCATTATTTTAACCGGTATTGAATTAAATTTTTCCAATACCGAAACAAAATACCGAAATCATGATAAATTTTAAGTAAAGTTTTCATTGAATATCTGTCTTATTCTGTCACTATGAATTGAAGTAATATACTGTTATCCCAATAGTTCAATTAAAAATTTGTATCTTACAGTTTCATTAAAATTTCATATCATTTTTAAGCGTACTTCATGCGTCTTATCAAAATTAATTTAAAATATACATTTCCGTTCACAATTTTACTGCACATACTATATATCAGAGTTGTTAACAAGGCTAAAAAAGGAATACGTGGCGAAGGCCACATGTTCCAAGATCAAGGTAAAAAGTTTTAAGGTAAAGGCCAAGAACAAGAGTTTTAAGGCCTACGCAAACATTTTCAAGGCCAAAGACTTGAATTTTAGTCTTATGCTGAAGTTAATTATTAACAAAACTGCATGTAGCAAGTGCTGTGACAATAAAACAACATGTTGTGACATTAGACCAAGGTTATGCGCAGAGTTCGACGAAGTCAGTAAAAAAGTATATTTGGATATATATATATGAAAGCCGAAATCAAAATACATAAAAATAAAGAATTAAAACTTTTAATTCTTTATTTTTATGTATTTTTGTGCTTAATGCTAACAACTAACATTAACACCTTCTAATTAAAAATATGTTCATATTTGTTGTTAGCACTAACTATAAATCATAACCATTAACTATCACTATATAGCCTATAAGTCTTTATTACATTTAAGAAACGTCAAAGTTTCAAGCAACGAATCAGACAGCTCAATAAGGGCACATTATCAATCCGCTCTGACTAAAGATACGTTCGACTCGGTTCAAAGTTGGATTTTATAAATAAAATTAATAAATAAAACTGTTAAATATACATTACTAACAACTTTTTTAAACAGATTTAGGTAAGTTTAATAAAAACAGTATAAATATGTTTAAAAAAAAAATACTTTATAATAAATTATAACTTAAATATAATAAAAACTTTTTAATTCTTTTTAAAACCTTCAAAATTCTGTTTTTAATTTTAAGAAAAAACACGTGTTTAAATCTTTTTATAAAATTTGAAATGTTTAAACTAACATATCACGTGACTTAATGTGCGGATGGAATAAATTCTGATTAACATATCATGTCATTAATTATTGTTTTAAAATGGCTAGTTAAAAACAACAATTTAAACCGAGACATAAAACATAAAATTAAGTACTAAAGCTTTCAAGTAAACAAAAATAACTCTTGTAAACAAAATCAACTGTAGTAAAATTTTTAGAATGCAAACACGAAAGAAAGTTCTGAATTCTTAAAGAAAAGGTGGAAAGCCAAAGTCAAAACAATGAAGGCCAAAATGTTAAAGGCCAAGGCCTTAATTTTTGGCCTTAAGACAAGGCCAAGGCCAAAGATAAACAACAAAATACAAAAAAATGTGCAAAATCTGGAAAAAAACTATCAGTTAAAAAAACAAAAACAAATCTATCTGTTAAAGGAATTTTTATTGGCCCCTGAAACCTTCTTAATTACATTGACTTTCAAAATGAAGTAAAAAAATAATTATATAAACCCTATTTTTTACATTATATTATCATGATATAGCATCTGATTAAACTGTATGGCATAGTCTTTGATTTTCTTCACAAAAAATTTATTAAAAAAATAACTTAATATATTCTTTTAGTCAAACACTCTTCAATAATTTTAAATGCAATATTAAAGTTCATAATTACTAACAGCAGCTAAGGATTAAAATGGTTAAAATATTCATTATAAACCGTAAGCTATGATTTTCTGTTGCCTAATATAATAAATCGAATTATGGTAGCAGTTTTTTAAAGATGCTTACTGTTCAGATCAGTTATGTAGCATAACAATCTTTCTTTGTACTCTTGATGATTATTGTTTCATTTATACCTTGACCAATGTTTATAAAAGTCTTGATGAGCAGTTTTGACAGTTTGTTCACTATAGGGACCCAAAGGAAACCCTTTGAAACTGATGAAATCTTTGATGAAGTAGAAGACAGTGTAAATTTTGGGTGTTACACTTTCTCTGTATATCATTAAATAACACCTTTCGAAATTTTCAATTTTTTGAAGAATAAATCTAAAGCAAGCTTTTAAAACTAAATTGAAACTTTTGAATGCTTCAATTATGTGAAGAAATTTGGGTACCAAGTTTGTATCAGCAAGTTGCTGAAGAACATTTTTATGAAGCTTTTTGCTTTTATTTACTTTGTACTGTCCCCCGTAATACGGGCTCAGTTAAATGTGGGGAGCAGCTGGCCTCTTAAAAGCTTTTAACTAAACAGTTTTAAGTATTCTTGAAAAGACGATTGACAATTCCTGTAAGGAGAAACAACCCTTCGGTAGGATTGTTTCCAAAATCAGAACATTGTCAGGTCCACTGACGATTGGCTTTCGAACGACATTACCAAAAAACTTTGCACAAGCAACAATCCCACCATATTGCTGAAAGACTCGAGGCTAGATTTGACGTCACATCATGTACGAGGGTGCATACTTAATGGATTTGAAGACGACAACTTATATTTTCAACTTTCATATTGCAATTAGTTTAACTTCATTTACATTAATCAGTGACCAGATTTGTTCAATGTTGGAGTGAGTTTTTGGTAAATCTCTGATACCGCAACAAGAGTTTGTCTCTTAACTCCAGTTTCTTTGCCAGTCCTTTGAGTAAGAAGTTGTTTTTGAGGCAGTGAGCTGGTATCAACCCTTAACGCAGTATCAACAAGGCCTAGACAAAATTTGAGAAAACCTTTACCACCATCAGTTCCGAGCTTAACAAAATATCCACCAGAAGTTTTGCGAGATTGAATAACGTGATTCACAAGACTTGATAAATCATTGCAGTAAACAACAATCCTAACTGAACCAGAATCTCCTTTTCTGTTGGTAACTTTCAAGTCACTGCAGGTGAATAAATCATTTAAGTGAATCTTAAAAAGTTCTTATAAAAATTTGGCTCTACGATCTTGCTTCTTGATGATTGGTTTGCAGTTCTGACCAGTTTCTTTAATCTGTTGTTTAATAATCCCGTATTTAATTGCACATTTACAAGAGCTAGAGTGGACAATTTTGGAGCGCTTGATAGTGGTTGGGCACTATTATGACCTGAAACCAAAACATACACATTTTATCTTCATGTTGAACTTTGTTCAGAAAATTTGTTTGAAACTTTCAAATTTTTTTTTTAAAGTGATTAGAAATCTATTAAAAATATACTCTCCTGAAGATTTTTGTCTCTTATTTTAAAGATTTTATTTAAACGTGTATGTAAAAATTATTTGAGTATAAATATTTACTTGGGCTAATTGTAAGTGAAGGTCCTCCAGACGCTTTAGCAAGTCGAATAGTTTCTTCGGGGGATAATTCTTTATTGGAAATAACTCGAGATGCAATTTGTTCGGCTGTTCTAGTTTCTTTTGCTGCTAAAGATTGAAGGTTTTCCCTGAAATTTATTTCTAAGTATTTCATGAAGAGCCCTTTAGGAAATATTAACTAAATTATTTCCTAAAGGGCAGAGGCATGTGCTACAACCTACACTTGGTTCTTTCTCAATCGCGGTTTACTCTTCAAGATTATGTTTTTCTTACACTTTTGAACGACCAATTTAACAGATAAGGCAATAACACATCGTGCCTCTTGTTTCAGGTCTCATTTGTATTGAGTTGAAATTAAACAAAGGAGGGAGTATAACTTTTTACCCCTTTTGTTTCTTGTGCAAAACTGTTCTACACGATTCGCAGAGTCCTTGTGGTACCCGAGAGTCACTGGTATTAATCTTTGTCTTGTACAATTGGCATATTTGATCTGCTTGGAAAACAGTAAACTTTATTAAACATTTTTTCAGACAGAACAAGTACGCAAGTTTTTGATTTTCATCGCGAACCTTTGCTTGATTTGACATTGTGGCAATTCACTAAATCTAACTTTAACTAAATCAAACTACCCTTTTACAAAATTAACCTGAAGTTATATTGGATAACAATTTTATAACATACCTGAAAATAATATATATATATTTTTGTTTCTTTATTACTATATTTATGATACAGATACAAATAATATAATAAAAAAAAGTTAACCAGTCAAGATATCGTTAAGAAATAAAGATTAAAAATCAATATAAAGAACGCGGATACTCAAAGAAGACCATCAGGTCTTGTCACAGAGAAACCACTATTATTAATTTTAAACAATTAAAATCAAGGAAATAATTACTTAAACCGCTCTTATTAATATTAAACAATTAAAATCAAGGAAATAATTACTTAAACCATAAGGAAATAATTCTTACATTATTCTTTTCTTCAAAGGAAATAATTATTTAAGTTAATGACATTTGTAATACTTATTGACAACTTAGAAGAGATTTTATTTGATGACGCATTTGATGACGCATTCCTACAAAAACTTTTTACTGCTCTTCGAAGGACTATTCTTCCTTTCATAAGATTTTCCTCAGACCTCCAAACTTTTCCTCAGACCTCCAAACTTTTCCTCAGACTCTCCAAACTTTTCCTCAGACCTCCAAACTTTTCCTCAGACCTCCAAACTTTTCCTCAGACCTCCAAACTTTTCCTCTGACTCTCCAAACTTTTTATGTGTCCATTATTTTAGTTATCTAAATTTTTAAATTTCTTTGAAAAAGCTTTTTAATAATACTTTAATATTTTTATGCATTTTGACAGTAGTTTATACCTTAAAAAATGCTTATATTTTCACGCAATGCGTATGTTAAGTCAAACCACACTTTAAATAGCAAATCAATATTTTGGTCTATAAAATGAAAATGTTAGTTGTAGCAATAAAACAATTATAACAAGAAATGTTGGCATTACAATGTAGATCACTCACGTAATCATAATTTTGAAAATAGTGACCGAATATCACAGTAATTTTGGGTATAAGTAGTAAAAAACTAACAAAATGTAAATTAAACTGCCATAAATCTTTATCCAGTTAACCAATACGGCTGAAATTTTATCCAAAGTTTGGTGCGGCCATATGCTACATTTGCATTAATTTTTATCAAATTATATAAAGAGATTCATTTTACAGGTGCTTTTATTGTCACAACATAAAGTTAAAATTTCACTTAATTTTAACATTAAAATTAAATTGTTTTCCGCGGACAAATTAAAAGATTTCAAAATTTGCATCACAGGATACCTTAATGTGTCAGCCCATATAGGTTGCGTTCTTGGGTTAACTAGGTTGGCATTATTAGGATCCGTGCTAACCGTGCTGCAGTCGTAAAACTAATAACCTTGTTTTATAGATAAAAAAAAAACAAGAGCTGTGTGATAAAGTTTCTGTTTTTAAAAAAATGTGGTGAAAGGTTCAGCTTGATTTAGTTGATGAATGGACTGACATCACCATTAAAGTGTATATAATCGTAACTTTTTATGATAAAAGTTGCTTATTGATTGAGTCTCTTTAAAATTGATGGTTGCTGTGTTGCTTTTGCGACCGAAGAAATTGTGAAACAAACAACTGATAGACTTTGGGTTAGATTTAACGTCCATAAATGCAATATAATATTATGTCTGCATTGATATATTCACGAAAATTAAATAAACTTTTCAAACTGTCAACCGTTCGTAACTCCATATTACAAAAGCATGTTTTTGAACAAGTAAATAAATAATTGATGCTAAAATTTGACATTAAAACTAGGTGGAACTTTTTTTGATCAGTGAATGTGTTCACATAATTTTTGTTAAAAAATCTTTCTGAGCAACGTCTTTAAGTTTAGTGATGCTAAATTCGCTCAAGAATCGATATAGTAGCGATGCAATAAAGATTTTAAATGGTTTAGTATTGCAGGCTACGTTACAAGAAAAGATGATGCTTGTAAAAACAGATTGTCTAATAACTTTACATTTTATAATTAAATGTTCGTAAATTATACAAATTAATGTACATAAGTGGTTTAAATCATCGCAAATGGAGGAAGTATACTTTTAAGGTTGAAAAATAGAAAAAGAAAATAAAAATTGTTAAGATAGAAGATTTACAAAAATTGTGAAAACAATGAAAATATTAAAGAATATAAATTGAAGAAAAATATTTAATAAGCAGAACAACTAAAAGCAAAGTTAAAAGAAAAAATGTTCTTGAGATACTCGAAAATAAAAAAATTTAATAAGTTATCAAAAAAAAAAAAAAAAAAAAAACAAATTTTAAGTTTTATTAATTTGCGTTGTTTGCATTGTTTATATTGTCGTGTATTTTTTATGTTGCAAGGCCGAAGACAACTTTTTTTGATGTTTGAGGTAAGCAACTTTGAAACATGAAAAAAACCCTATATTTAAGTAAGTTCATATATATGAGGAATGATGATGCTCTGCAAAAAATTGAGGTGATTGGAGACTGGGAACAAAAAAAAACCCAAAACGTTAGCCCCCCCCAGCCCCAAATAGGTAGGCAGTAAGTCAAATTTGTTTTTTCATTTTAAACTTTATTTGTATTCATCGACAAATTTCAAATTTGATTCAATAATCTTTTTTTGTTCGGCTTTTATGACCTTATAAAGTTTACACCCCCCCTCTCAAATTGAGGGGGGGGGGGTAAACTTTATAAAGTGATAAAAGCCAATCAAAAAGAGATTATTAAATCAAATTTGAAATTTGTCGATGAATATAAATAAAGTTTAAAATGAAAAACAAATTTGACTTACTGCCCTCCTATTTGGGGCTGGGGGGGGGGGGGGGAAAGGGGGGCTAACGTTTAGGTTTTTTTTTTGTTCCAAGTCTTTAATCACCGCAATTTTTTGCAGAGCATCATCATTCCTCATATATTTGAACTTACTTAAATATGGGTTTTTTTTCATGTTTCAAAGTTGCTTACCTCAAACATCAAAAAAAGTTGTCTACGGCCTTGCGTTGACGTGTATTTGTATTTTTCTTTATACTGTCGTGTAATTTTGTGCATCGTTTATATTGACGCGTTCATAGTGTATTGTTTATATTCTCCAGCATTATTAATTTTTTATCGTGGTGTTGTTGCTAATTATTTTTATCATTGTTTTACATTTGTTGCTATTATTCAAGCGATTTCGTATTTTTTTGTCTCAATATTCAATTATACCTTTTTGTTTTCATTTACTATCACTATTCTCAGAATGAATGAGGTAACACAACATTTAACGATCAGAATCTAATCGTTAAACGTTGTGTTATCTCATTCATTCGTTATCTCTCACGTCAGCTCATTCACTATTTTGTTATTAGTCTGGCTTTTTTATATAGTTATTGTTCTTTTTATTATAACTATTTTTGGTCACTATAGTGACCAAAAAACAATTATAATAAAAAGCTAATATTTATTACTTTTGTTGTTTGTTTTATTTGTTTATTTTATTAAGGTGTCACTCCATTGACTAGTTTTTAACTATACGAGTGACACCGAACCTAATTTTGTAAAATTATAAATCTGTAAATTGTTTCAATTTTATGGTTAAATAAATGGATAAAAAAAAAAATGTACCTCGTTGATTGTTGTGGGTATTTTAATGTGTTACTATTTTTAAAACTTAGAAAATAAAAATAAGCGGAAGGTTATTGTGTAATAGATTTATGATAATCTTAGATATTTATAACTTGAATGCGTAAACTTAATAAGAAACATTGTTTAACATCCAAACAATTGAAAAAAAAAAAAAAAAAAAAAAAACTTTTTATTGCAAATTCTTGAAAAATATTTCAATGCCATTTTTTGAATACTTCGTTCATTACTTGTTTTTGATTCAAATTTTAAATAACAATTCATTATTTAAATAAAAATGTTATCTTTCATTCTTTGAGTTATTATATCTAATTAATATTTAGTAAACACTAAAATAAACATTTTAAGAATTAAAACATTTTATATTTAGTAAAATTAACTGGAAACGTCTTAGCTCGCTAAATTTTTCAGCCATTTTTTATATTTTCTATACATTCAATACTATTCAACCGCCGGTTAAAAATACAGATTAGCGACGGGAAGGGCTGTAGTATTTGTCATTGTTTAAACAGAACAAATAAAAATTTATTTTGTTTCAAACTTTTTTTTCACGAAACAAATTAAAATTGCTTTGTTTCGGTTTTGTCAAAACATTATTTTTTACTGTTTGGTCTTGTACTACTTTTTTGAGACGCAGATACTAATAAAATACTTTCATGTGGTAAACTAAAAAAAAAAAGCTTAATATAATATAGTACAATAAAATCACTACACATTAAAGTAGAAGCTATAATAAAATTATATCTGTATATATCGTTTTTAATATTTTACGAAGTTCTATCATAAAATTTAATATATTATATCTATTTATGTTTTGAATGTAGTATTTCGAACCAAACTTTTGTAACATTCGTAATTAAAAAAAATTGCTAAAAAGAATAATAATAAAAAAAAGGATAAAAACTTCAACCTAATCTTGTAAAAGTTCACATATCAAAAAAACTCTAATACTAATACTAATTAGACTAGCAATTCGCGTCATATTTAGATTAACATAATTAGATGATTCATTTGCTCGAATTGCAATTGAATTCATAAGATTAACTCAATTCGCAAATAAAGAATTTTCACTCATCATTTCCCAAACAAGCTTTATTTGGTTGTACGTTGTACTAATCGTAAAAATCGAAATCAAAATCGTCTTCGTCGTTGTTTCGTTTTGAAGAAAGAATTGGTGGCGTTGGTACATCTGAATCCGATTCTGATTCATCCCAGAAACCTATAAAATACAACTGAGGGGTCAGAAGTTCGGACGTAAAGGGTTAAGATGTAAAAGTATGTATGCCTGTACGTACTAACGTACGTACGTATCATACATACGTACGTACATGCATACATACATTGTATGTATGTATGTTATATGTATGTATGTATGTTTGCATGCATGCATGAATGAATGTATGTATGTATGAATGTATGTATGTATGTATGTATGTATGTATGTATGTATGTATGTATGTATGTATGTATGTATGTATGTATGTATGTATGTATATATATATATGCATGTACGTATACAAATAAATAACTTTACTAGAAAACTATGATAATCTAAATTTATGAAAAAATTATGCCCAAAAGTTTGAGCAAAAAAACAAAACAACAACAGCAATTTATTTACCTGGTTTTTTCAAAATCAATTTTTCAGAAACCTTAGATTCTGTTGGTAATAAATTCTTATCATTCCTAAATGATAAATTTTTATAGAAAACTCACGAATTTTCTAGCAATAATAACAAAAATTTTATTAAAAATAATCATTTGCTATAAGTAAAAAATAATGGTGTAATGGTGGTGCAACAAAAAAATTTATGTAAAAATATTATATGGCAGAATATTGTACACAGGCCCGTAGGAAGCATTTAAAGTCATTGGTCCAGTTAGCAAAGAGAACCATGTATAAAGTACAAAAATTGTTATACAAATGATCAAAAATTGACAAAAAAACTCAAATGATCTTACGGCCCTGCTATACCTATAAATTTGATCTTGTATACCAATCAATCATTTTGCTATTCTGTTTTGGTGTTTGCTCTTTTTGGGTATTTGATGATCTAGATAAAAAGGAACAAAAATGAGTATATACAATTGATCATTCATAATTAACTTTATAATTAAAATAAATTATATAAAAATAAAAACTCTTTTAAAAAAATTATATTTAAAAACTTTTGAATATTAAATCTAAAACTAACGATCAAAAATTACTTTTATAATTTAAAAAGTTAATGAAATTTATGTTTAAAAAACTGAAGAAGTTAAGAAAACAAATAATTATGGAAAAAAATTGAGAAACCTTTTACTTATATTTAAACTCTCATTCATGAGCATATCAATATCATCATCACTATCTTCATCTTTGTGTGTGCTTATTAATTTATTTTGATGAGATTTTTCAGAAACATTTGAACTTATATCAACATTGACTTCTTCATTCCTACTCAAAGGAGGACTGAATTCCGAAAAAACTGGAGTTTTAGTATGATTGGATTCCATGGTAGGAGTTTTAACAACAGGCATACCATCTGAATCAAATGATACTGATGATTCACTTTCACTTTCAGAGGAGCTTAAATCATATTTGAGATCTATGAGAGATTCTCGATCAATTGGTGGCAAACTTATCTCTTTTTCAATTTTCATATCTTTCACATTTCCCTTTTTATTATTTATCTTTTCTCCCTTAAAGCTATTTTCTTTTTCAACCTCTTTTTTAATAATATTTTCTTTCTCCACCTCTTCCTTACTACTCTTTTCTTTTTCTTTATCTTCTATGATATTATCTTCTTTTAATTTGGTTCCATTATTATGCGCTTCTTTTGCTTCATCTTCTATGATACTATCTTCTCTTGATTCCATTTCATTATTATGAATTTCTTTTGCTTCATTTTCTATGACACTATCCTTAATCACTTCTTTGTTGGAATCTTTTATAACTTCTTGTTTTATTTCAAATTTATCATCCTCTATATCTAATAAATCTGACTTGTTAATGGATGAAACTTTGGATAAATTAATATTCGCAATAAACTTTTTATTAGAGGTATTTATTTTAACTGGCGATTCAATAGAGGTATTTATTTTAACTGGTGATTCAATAGATTTGTTTACTATAATTGATGATTTATAAGATTCGTTGATGGATTCATCATTAAATTCTGAAATGCTTTCCATTGAATCCGAGAGAATTACAATCAAAACATCCTTTAACTAAAAAAAAATTTAATTGAACTTTATGTATTATAAACTCTAATAAAATAAAAATAAAAATCTAATTTCAATAACACAACATTGCAAGCAGCCACTAATTAAATTGCAAGAAACGTTGCAAGCAACCACTATTTAAATTGAAAGTTACTGGAAAAATAAAGAAGACAGTTAAAAATCAGATAAAAGTTAACAGAAGACTTAAAAACAAAAGATCAATTTATCTTTAGTTATCTCAGTATTTGAACATTTTTCAAAAGTCTCAAAAGATTCTATAATTATATACAAGATTTAGAAAATAAAAAAACTTGAAGTGGAATCAAAGAGTAAGAATAAAATACAGTAGATTTTTTAAAAAGCACATTTATCAGCATAAAAACCTAAAAGAACTAGAAAAATCACAAAAAAGAAATAAGATATTTATAAGGAGTGTGAACGATAGTGTGAACCTGATGTAGGAGAAGAATGTTTTAACAATTTTTTTTAATTTTAGATATTCTAATTAAAGTTACAGTAATAACAGAAAATTGTTTGAACCTTAGGTATGAAGGAGAATAAAGTAAATCTAAGTACATATTAGTACTTGAAAAAAATTAGAGCTTTAATGGTAACTAGGTAACTAGTAATAAATTTAAAAAAATCTCACAATAGATCTGACTTTTGTAGACTTTGTATTATGAGGGAATAAAGATTTAATATAAGAAAACTGAAAGTGAATATAAGAAAACTGAAAGTGAATATTGAAAAACAAATGATTGGTGACAATAGTTTTTAACTTTTATATTTTTAGATATTTTAAATAATCTTTAATAATCAATTTAAGTATAATGAGACCCTTAAACATGAGTAATCTCTCTTACCCAAAGTCACAAGCTACCAGTCTATGCACCAAATAAAAAGACTACAAAAAACTTTAAAGGCCAAAAATTATTTAGCAAAATAAAAAAAAAGGTGAAACTTTAAATACCTTTTCTGCCTCATTTTCCATGGGTACTAATAAATGAGCTATTATATCTGCTAACTGCTCTAATTGAAATGGAAATTTAGATACAAAAATAACCATGAACGTAAAAAGTAGGTCCCAAACCTCTAAGAACAGCTCATTAACACAGTCTCTAAAATGGAAAAAATTTAAAAATGTAGTTATACATAGTGCATACCAATAATTATATTTATTTATACTATATAGATATAGATTAACTTAGTATCGCCTCTATTTAACAGTACAATAGCAATAGTACAGTGGCAAAAATACAGTGACAACAGTACAGTGGCTACAGTACAGTGGCAACAGAAATTATATTTGGTGTATGCTGGAAATGATGCTCTTATAGCAACATTAAGTGATGTTTCACTAAATGCTCTGCAGAAAGAGACTTACTCCATTCTACTGAAGCAGGTGTCGATCTTAGAGATGATGTGTCGATCTTAGAGATATACATTGTAGTAAATCAACAGCTTTTAGAAAAATGTCAACTTTAGCACAAGTGAATAAAAAAAAAATGAAATAAAAGTTTACAATTATGAATTATACATGTATTATGCATGTATTATACATTTTAATGGAAAACTCTTTGTGAAATAATGGGAAAAGTTTAAGATTGATAAGTTCTTGTAAACATGGATGGCAAGACCTTTTTGGTGTTTCTCCTTTATCATCATCTTTTAATTAATTTAAAATATTACAAATATTAAACATACACAAAATGAGTAATTCTTATTTTGAACATACAAACATTTTTGAATTGTAAATCTAAATTTGTAAACTATAAATCTAAATTACAAAGTTTGAATTTAATTTTTGAAAAGGTTAAAAAAACGTTGCATAATTAACAACTTTTAGTAAATTTAAAATAAATTTTATACTATTTTTAGAAGACTAAAACAATAGCTGAGCACCATATATATGTCACAAAACTTGTGCTTCCAGGTCCTCCAATTTCAGAGGAAACTGGAGGACCTGTATAATACTTTTTTACAAGTACTTAAAAATGTTTTTAGAAAATATATAGCAGGATGTGTTAAAGGGTCGAGCATAGAGCGTTTCACATATGCGATAACTAAAAACTTTTATGTTTGGTAATTCTAAATAACTCTGTAGATATTTTAAGACATATTTTAATGAGGTAGTTAACATTTATTTTAACAGTATTTTAAAGAAGTGGTTAACATTTAAAAACCTGAACACCGTTGTGATAAGTTTAAATTACAAACATGCTCATTATTTACAAATATAATAAATTAAAAGATAAAAAAATTTACATTTGAATTTTCGTAAAACTAATTTTTTTTATCATAATAATCAAAATATTCAGTTACAGAAGAAAAACTTGTTTATTATTTTAATATGACATAAAATAAACGAAATGTTTGTAAAGTTATTAAATAAGGACAAACAAAAAAATTAATTCAAGTAAAATAATCTAACAAGCGTGTGAATATTTACTTAGACAATATTAGTTTTATAAGTTACATTTATTCAGTTATTGGAAATACAGCAACAACCCGCAATAAAACAGTACTTTTACTTTTAACTAACTTAGCTTGACTCTTAAAAATTTAGTTGTTTGGTTTCTAAATAATGATTGATTTTATCACTGGAGATAGGCAGCCTTAATTAAAAGTATATATGCTTAAAAAAAGATTGACTATGTAGGAAATATATTTTTTATATTTAACCATGTAATGCTTAAGTTTAACCTGATAGATTTTAAATTTTAGCACGATCATTAGTATACATCGTTCAATACACAAATATTACTATTTTGCTTGAATTATCAATCATTTAAACCTGTAAGGCTTTTATTCCATCTTTTTATTATATTTTACTAGGATAAAATTCCTTGTAAACATTAAAAATTTGTACAAAGCCCACATTAAAAGTGTTCAAATAACACAAGTGTTAATAACACATTTTAACAACACGAAGATATATCAATCATTTTGTACAAAATAAAAAAAATTAAAAAAAAGAGTTTTACATAAAATTGCTGAGAAAAAAATGAACTATTGCTTGGTTTTTTTTGCTTCTTTTTTTTTTCTTGAAATATTTAAAGTTTTTAGTTTATTACTCTGTGAATTTTTAAAAATAAAAAAATAATTTTTATTTGCGAAACTGTTAATATGTATTCAAGAAATAAAACAAAATCTTTTTTATTCATCAAGTTATAGAAAAAAAATGTGTCTAATGTCGAAAAAATAAACCAATATTTTTATACCTTAAAAAACTGTAATCTAAAAAATAATCTAAGTAAACATTTAATAACAAAAAGTCGATAAATATGAAAAGCAAATAAAAAGAATTTTATGACATCAAAAACTCTGTTGAGCAAATGCGTTAATATCACAAGGCCTGCAGCTCAATTTAAAAAAGTTCATAATTCTCCAACCTGTTATATTCTTCAATTCAACAAATTCTCCATCATCATTGATATGCATATAAAGACATTTCTGTTATCACCAGAGTTGGAGTCAAAATGTTTGATTAACTACAGATACAGCTACAAATACGCTGATTCTAGATTTCCAAACACTGATTTAAATACAAATACATGCAATCTGCATTTTACAAATACAAATATAAATATTTGTAATTTAGGTTAAAAAAACCTCTAACGATTTTTTCAAGACAAGAATGATAAAATGGTCTATTTAATAGATGAATGAAAACAAGTCTTCTTACAAATATCCCTTAAAAACATTATTGATTATAAAATGAAAAAAACAACGACGAACCTCTTGGTATTTTCAATAAGCTAATTTATGGAACTGCAAATACATTTTAATCAAGTACAAATATTGAAAAAATTATTTAAATCAACTACAATATGAATACAAATATGCTAATTTAGCCTATGTTTACCAAATACAAACATAAATACGTATTTGATCCCAACTCTGGTTGTCACAACATTGATATACATATAAAAACATTTCTGAAGTCACAACATTAATATACATATGAAAAAAGCAAAAAAATACAAAACTTTTTTAAAACTGTTAACCAGTTTTAATCTTAAGTAATCTTCTTAATCATAAGTAATCTTTTTTTTAAAACTTAGAATGCTGTAAATTATCAGGAAAACAGGAGTGATTTCAATTAACAGGAGTAAATTTCAATGGATTATTATTTTAAGAAAAAAAAAAAAAAAAAAGATAAATGCAATTTTTTTTAGCAGGATGAAACTTTGCTGAATGACAAGTCATAAAAAATTATATTTTGGTTAGTGGACCAAAAGATCTTATCTGGTTTGAGGAGCAACCATAAAAGTATTTTGCTGAAAAGAGAAAAGGAAGCAACATTACAATCATGGGACAGAGGATTGGGCTTGAAAGTTCAATCAGGTTTAACTACACTTACCTTTTTGAAACTTATACAAAAGAGAAAGAACATCATTAGAAGAACCAGCCCAAATATGAAATCTGATAGATGATAAAAAATTATTACTAAACTTAGTAAAAATTTATAACAGATTGGATATATATATGTTTTAGTAGAACTTCATAATGGATTGGATATATTTCTTTTAGTAGAACTTTATAACAGATTGGATCCATATGGATATGTGAAAGGTCAGTAGCAAAAGATAATCAGAGAAGACATGAGATAAAAGATTTAGTGTTGCCATTAATCAATAAAGAAATATTACCATAACGATAATTATTTAGTAGTAAACAACTTTTTTTGGAATCTACTTATTGATTTTAACAAATTTCATTGAGCTACAAGTATTAGATTTTCATTTATATTGCACACTATCATAACAAAGCCACACCTTACAATAGCAAAGCCGCACCTTACAAAAACAAAGCCGCACCTTACAAGAACAAAGCCGCACCTTACAAGAACAAACATTTATAATCAGATGATACAAAAACTTAAAAAAATTGTTAAATACACATCTTGTAAAAAAAAAATAATAATAAATCCAGGGATGCAAAGTCAAAGTTTAGGAGCCCCTGTTTTTATCCACTAAAAAAAGGTAGAAATTTCTAACTTAGGGTAGGATATGTGATATACTTTTACTAAGGTATAATTTTCTACATTTTAAGGTAGAAAATTATATCAAAAACAATGATTTGCCAATTTTCTACCTTATAGGTATAATTTTTTACCTTAAAAGGTAAAAAACTATACCTCAGTAAGGGTATAACAAATACCCTACCCTAAGGTAGAAATTTCTTCCTTTTTTTTTAGAGTGTAGGGTGAGTAGAAAGAGACCCAGGAGAAATGGTAAAATTCAGACTTTTTATAATCATGGAAAAAAAAACAAGAACCTTTTAGTTTTGGTTCAAATTGTCAAATTAATTCAACAACATACACATGGTAATTTTTAAATATATGATAACTACTCTCAATATATGTATGTTTCACTTGATTTTGAAAAGTGGGATAAAAGCGATTGCTAAAAAAAACTCTCTCGCTACTCTTAGATAGTGGGTTTGGGGTTTATGTAAGCATAAAAGAATAACTGTAGCCAAAAATTAAAATTAGAGCTAAAAATAGAAATTTTTTGGATTTTTTTATTTTTAATTGTACAATCATAACCTTGTTGTCTTTAGCACTACAGATAGTCTGATAGCGCTACAGATAGTCTTAAAATTATAATCATAATAACCAAAAATTATGTAACATTAAAATAAATATTATTAATATAATAATATATATTTTATATATTTAAATTCAAAATTATAATTATAATGCACTTATTTTAAGGAATACTTTATATATTACAGAAATAAGAACAGAATCGAGCTAAAAAAAATAAAGAAAAAATAATATTTATAATTCAGAAGAACTATAAACTATAAAAATCACTAACAACAAGTTCAACAACTTGACTTCAAGGAACCAGCACTAACAGCAAGTCCAACATTTTTACCTCAAAGTTCCAAAAAATCAATAGGACTTTGCATCCCTGAAAAAATAAATTAAATATTTGTTACCTGAGATCTCCCTCAAAATTAATTTCTTTATCAATTGAATCTATAAAAAAAGGGATCTTCTCATTTTGTAATATAAACATTTTAAAGCAATAACGCAGAGCCATAAAATTTTCTGAAACATTGCACTTTTTGGTATTTCCATTGTCAACTAATGAACTGGAAAAAAAAAACAAAAAAAAACATGCATTGTTTATAATTACTTGTTGATTATTTAATATTATATATTATACATATTGATTATTATAATTGTTTATATTTCAATAATAAAATATATTTAAATTTTGCTATTTACCTTATGATGAAATTCACCAAAGAAAACTCTTCTGTCAGATTCAAAGAAAAACTTTCAATATTGCTTTCTACCTGCTCAATAATCAACTCTAGCAAAGTAATTAATACAGAACCTTTTAAGTTCACACCTTCATTTTGAGGCTGTAAAAATTCAGAATCTTGATCATTTTGATGATCACTAATTATGGTGACTAAATTTTTATTTGATATTTCTGATTTGTTTGCATTTTTAGATACTAAATCAGTACTTTCCGGGTGGATTAAAGTGGAGAAACTACTTAAAACATCAGAAGCCAGAGGTTCATCAATACAATTTTTGGATTTTAACTGTATATCATTTTTATAATCGGATTTATTTGCGATACTTTTGGATTTATTTTCTATATATATTGCTAAGTCTGAATGGCTTTCAGTATTTTTGTCTGATGAAATATGACCGTCTGCCGGATATTGATTTTCAGTATGATCACCTATTGAATATTGATTTATATCTTGAGAATCAATTTTTTCATTTACAGCTTGAGAAGTTTGGTTTATATTTGATATCTTTTCCAATGCATTACTTTCATGACTTTGACCAAGTATTATTTTTTCAACATTATCACATTTATCTTTATATTCATTATTTAAATTTCTATTTCCAGGTAAATGGCAGCCAGAAAAACTGTGATTCTCAGGTAAATCATTGTTGCCAGGTAAATCATGGTTTCCAGATAAATCAAGGTTTCCCGAAATATCGTGGTTTCCAGATAAATCAAGGTTACCAGATAAACTATGGTCACTATTTGAACGCTCTTTTAAAGTTGATTTGGTAGTTAATGATGCAATTTCTTTATGATTAAAAGGCAAATCTTTATTATAATTTTTAGGCTTAACTGATTGTTGATAAATAATACTTTTATCAATATGTTCTTTACTGAATTCTGTCTCAATTTGTAAACTAGGATCAGATTTTGCTTTGTCATTAGAAATATCTTTGAAAAAAGGTACATTTGAACTATTTGTTGACACTTCATAATTAAATTTATTATAAATCATTGAATTCAATGGAGGAGACGACATAGGTAGCAGGACCAATCGACCATCAGGTGCTATACCAACTAGTTGAGGAAGAATTTTTATTTCATTTTCTGTTGACATAAATGTCTGACTTTGATTATGGGTGTATACTTGATCTTCAGCTGACATATAATTCTTACTTTGATTAGGGCTATACATTTGATTATCAGTTGGCAGGTATGCTTGTCTTTGATTTAGGTTATATATTTGACTTTTAGCTGGAATGGAAGATTTTCCCTGAGTCATTGGAGAAAGCTTTAAAGAATCAGAAAATATTTTCTTTCTTTCATAATCCATTTTATTTGGCGTACTATAAAAAGGAAAGAAACGTTCATCTTCTTCTTCTTTAATTTTTATTTGAGAATGATGTAACAAAGAGGGTTTCTGAAATGTAAGGTATGATCTATTTTCATCAAATCTGGTCGGTTCTTTATAAAAAGAATCTTGTGAAAAATAATTACTTTTCACAGTGTCATCCTTCAATAAGCTGGTTGTGTACCTATTATTTGAATTAGTACTCAATTGACTTTTGAATTTGTTTGATGAATGGATTTTTGGGATACTTGCAGAAAAAGAAGGGTCAGTTTTCCATTCTTGCATTCTACGGTGAACAAACTCTGGGTATAAAGAATCGTTCATACTTTGGGCAACAACCTCAGAGTCTAAAATATCATCCAATTTTTGGGAAGCAAATTTTGGGTACAGATAATCTTGGTTCCTTCGTTTAACAACCTCTGGGTATAGAGTATCGTACTTTCTGTGGAGAAAATCCTCTGAGAATAAAGGTTTGGTTTCCTTAAAATAACAGACATATTTATAACTAAACCATAATCATTGAATTTTTTTACAAATAGTGATCGACCAAAACAGAAAATTACGTCAAAACTGAAATAAATTGAAATTTCTGACAAGTTCAATACAATGGTTACAAATACAAATGCCGAAACTGAAACTGACATTTTCGCAAACATTTTACCAAAACTAATACTGAAATTTTGGCTAAATAAAACTAATTTTATTAAAAAATACAAATTATTTTAAAAATGCAAATTTACATTTGATGCTTATTTAGTTTTGATGTTTTTTACATTTTTTGTTTATTTTTTTGATGACTAAATAAAATTACTCATAGAAAAATCTATAAAAATAAAAGCTTACATCCAGGAATTATTATAATTGTTCACTATTTAAACTAAATTTTTTTTTTAAACAAAGCATTATCAATGCGAGATTTAAATATTATGCACACTGCCATAGTTGATTATTTGCGGTTTTGATATTTTTAAAAAGCAGATGAATATGCGCTATTTACTAACTAAAAGTTAAGTAATTTGTGAACGTTTAAAATTTCATTTAGAAATGGTTAAATCATACCAAATATGGTTTTCATCTAAAATTTTGTTTCTTACTGAATTTATAAATAGTATCGGTTGAAGGTATAATTTCAGTATCAATTCAAATTAGGTTGATCACTAGTTACAAACATTTAATGTGGTTGTGATGTAATGATAAAGTGCTCAAGTCATAAGTACAAAGTACCGAATTTAAATCCCACCATATTCCTGGTAGTAGTGCATTTTGAAACGCAACCTTGTTTGATAAAGTGTGTTTCAGAGTTATAATTTTAAGAGAGGGTTGTAACTATGATTTAAAAAAAATATATAATTTTACATAAACAAATATGCATTTGCCTTTTAACACCACAATAAAAGAACCAGCCCAAATATGACAACAGAATTCCATACAAGGATGAATGAGAGATTTATAGAGGTAGAGAATGGAATTAGAAGTAAAAAAATGACAAGAACAATAAAGAAAAGCAACCTTAGTGGGTGCTAAATATGCAATAGATTGTATATTAATGGTTTCCATGAGAGGCCAGTAAGAGTGCTACCATTCATCAATTTAAAAGAATTTTGCGATAACTTTTAGCAGTAAAAAACTGGGTTTTGTTTGACTAAAAATTTAGCAACTACTACAAGTCTCAAGCTGTCACAGAAAAGTGATCAGATTCAAGAATAGCTGTCTATTCTAAGCAATTAAAAAGTGATAACATTTAGTTAAAACTGGAATATATAGTAGTGTCATCAGCAAATAAGCAAGCCTTCCTGGGAAGCATGTGCAGTCGCACACCTTGTTCATCCACGTTTAAAGTAATTTTTTAAAATGCGTACTATATAAAAACTTGACTGTTTTTATATAGTAAGCGTTTTAAGAATTTTCAGCAAAAAAAAGCTATAAGAAATAACAGAAAATAAAACAGCAATACTTAAATAAAACTCGAAGAAAGGAACAAACACTATAAGAAAACCTAAATAAAATAAACTGAAAAAAAATTTAAAAGTAAAAAAATGAAAATTTTGTCAAAAAAAATAATATTTTATGTTTGTTATTTTGCACTACCAAAATTGATACAAGTCGAGGAAAATAGCAGGTAAATATATAATAAAAAGAAAAACATTTTTTGATATACAGTTTTTTTGAAACAGTTTATTAAGAAAATACTTTATTATTTGCGCTAGAAACATCGACAATTTTAAAATTTGTTTTTCAAATGTTTTTGCTAAATTTTACTGTTTTTATCAATGCACAGGAAAGCAAGAAAACTAATTGTTATTTATTTGAAAAAATTTTTTTTTTTTTGTAAACAAGTTTTTCATGTAAAAAAATAATAAGTTTTTATGTAAATAAATAATAAAAAGTCATTAATACTTATATTTAAATATAAAATATTTGGTTATTTTCACTACCCCCATTGAAATAGTTTGCACTTTTTTTGGATTATCCAAAATGTGTATTTAAACGCTATAGTTTTATTCCTGATGAACTATTGTTATTAACTAAAAGCTTGTGTGCTTGTTGTGTATTGATAATTTACTGAACTTTTTAACAAAATTTTTAACCTGTTTAAAATTCTTTTTTAAGTTTTTAAATACATTTTTTCAAACAGAACAATCGTTATGTTCATTATCTCTAGTAATTCGTATTAACGTTGGAAATTAGGCAATATTAAAGAAACAATTTCAAACATGCATAAAATGTGGTAAATACATGTATAAAAAAAAACAAGAAGCAAACAGATTTGATGAATTTCAAAAAAGACTTAATGGGTGAAAAATTACTTTTAAGACTTTGAATGCTTATAAAGGATAGATTGAAAGAACTTGGTGGTAATGATGGTTATTTTTGTTTAGTATTTTTTGTTACTTTATTGATGTTTGTAATTAATAGAGAACTTGATATCACAGATAGCATATGACATTGCAATAAGCTATGCAGTAACTTAGCTCCTATTAATCAACCTGAAGTCAATGCAAACTAATAGCACAAGCAGGTACATCTTCTGTGCACAACATGACGCTGTTAATGCACTGATATTTTACAGCTGATAATGGAATCAGCTTCTTCAAACTCTAAACCAGAGTTTAGAAATCTTTACTACCAGCCGGCCTCAAACTATTAAACTGAGTTTTAAAGTTGTACATACATTAAGAGATTACCTAATTAACAGAATGTGTTACATAACCACTAACAAGAAGGTAGAAACAAAATACTACAAATAAATCAAAGACACAAGGGTCATCATCCTAGGCAGAAAACAATGTAAAACAGATTTACATCTATCAACCTATTAAATGTTACCAACTTATTAAATGAAGAAGAGGAGTTAGGCAGAAAAACATTTTGCTTATCTCTAAATTTGATTATCATATCTATTTATTTGTTCTGCATAAAAAACATTTTCTGTTACACCCCTTCATTTGTTCTGCATAAAAAACCATACATGTAAATAGGAAGAAACCTATTGAAAAAATTTACATGCTTTAAATACTTTCCAGACAGGTACTTTCTGGCACCTTATATTTGCCGGAGAGGAAAAATTAGCATTTTCTTTTTATATTGTTCTTGTAGAACAATATAAAAACTATAGAATAATTGTTTTTTTTAAAGGTTTTATCATGATATACCTTTTAGCAGTTTTATTATAGCACTATTTTATGCCTGATAACGGTCTATTCTATTCATATCTTAATACAACAAAAAAATAAAAAAATTATCAGGTTACATTTATTCATGGTTTTAAATGGAGTGGCTTCTTTTTAAAAAAATATATATTTAATAATATAATGTCAATATATTTAATTCCTTAACAAAAATTTTAAATTATCCAAAGCATTTGTTTATAAGGTTCAAATTAAACAGAGAATTTTTAAAGTAATCAATTAAACAATTCCTAGGGACCAAATGAAACAGTTTGAGATGATAAAAGTTTGAGTTAACCGGTATTCGAGTTACTTGGAATAAATTGTAATATTATTAGAATAAAAATGCTGCATTCAATAAAACAAAATCTTTCCATTAATTTAACAATTTGACAAAAAAAAAATACCTTATTTTTTTTATTCAAATTTCCATTTGCTGTTTCCAATTGATGATTTTTAAATACTTTGCTACTCCATTCTGGATATAAATCTTGTATATGCTTCACATATTCACTCTAGAAAAGCTGCAATACTATTATTTTTTCTCTAACCATTATTGTTTCAAATCTTGAAAGAAGAAGTAACCTTTGTCTCCCTTCTTTACTTCCTAATATATGCTTTTCAAAGTAAGAAAAATACTTAACATACAAAAGTATGTGTTTTTTAATACAAAATCAATGATGTATATAGCTATATTTCTTTATATATACTAATATATAACTATTATAAACAAATAACACATTTACAACACACACACACACACACATATATTGAGATTCGATTCAAAAAATCTACCTATTCGAGTCGAATTAAACAAATTTTATTATAAACTATTTATTAATCAAGTTAATTTCATTATAAACTTTCCAACATTAACCAAGCAATATTTTTGAATTATTAAAATTTGACTTTTTAACATTATTAGTACGCTATTACTCTTACAATCATAGTCATCTTTTTAGTTTAATAATTACCCAGTGGGCAGGCATTTTCCTAGAGATGTCTGTTGGACCACTTACAAATGCCCACTGGGTAATTAAAGTAAATTAATTATATGCACAGATAATTTTATTTTTGAGAGCAATTAAATTGAAAAAACATTGTTTTACAAATTGACATTTAATTACATAAACTTTTTCTAATTCCTAGTTTTCTACAAATAACAGAAGTGTGAACAGTTAAAAAATCAAATTTTGAAGTGTGAACAGTTATTGAATCAAATTTTGAAGAATAAAACCTGCAAGACCACTTTAGGTGTACAAAATTTTAGCCCAACTTTACATCTCTGTAACATGCCTAGCGGCATTTGGTCTGCAAAAGACTTTTTTTTGAACATTCAAAAGTTGTTTAAAAAATGTCTTTTTTGAACCAAACTTAAGTATGTACATGCTTAGGTCAAAACTGAATATTTTGCAAAAAAAAATTTGGTAATTGTAGCCTGGAAATAAAAATACTCCTATGAGCTCACCTTATCTAATCCAAACGAAATAGCAAAAACTTAATAATATTTACTTTAACAATATTATACTAAATCAATCTTTTGATTTTCAATTTCATCTGATTATATTTTAGTAATAAAATATAATCAGATGAAATTGAAGATGAAATTTAGTTGTAAAATTTACAGTCATGATCTTACTTTTATTTATACTTAAGATTCGAAATTGGATATCAGGGTGTTAGCCAGCCTGATGGCACCGCGTATAACGCGGTTTCCCACTTGGTTTAAAATTCCCAAAGGTTCTTAAGATCGTGGTAAAAAAAAATAAATAAATCAGTTTCAGATTTAAAGTGTTGCGCTAGACGAGTAAAAAACGCAATTAGTACGCACGACAAGGAAATGAATTAAGTTAATGAATTAAGAATTAAGATCAATTTTTTAATGTAGAAAAACATGTCGTCATTAACAAGCAAGATCATTCATTCAAAAGTTGAAAAAAAAAATTATTTTTAATTTTTAATTGACGTCAGTTATTCTCCAGTTAAAATTGTTCAATACGTCTAATAAGTTATTTCATTAATTTATTTTTGTTATTCAAAAAATCTTTATTTACATTCTTGCTGTTTATCTTAAGTTAGGAAAGTTACAAATAAAATTTGCATATTAATAAATATTATAATTTAAAATAAGTTAATAACGTTTTTATATTAAAAGATTTATTAATAATTTCGGTAAAATAAGTTAGCTGGTAAAGTAAACCGAAAATAACAACAAAAAAATCAAAAATAAAACATGCAATGAAACGTATTATATATTTTATATTTGCGTAAAACATAAACGAAGATAATTAAATAATATTATAATATTATTAATTATTATTTACAATAATTACAAAAAAATTTTTTTTTTTAAATTTACAAATACAAAATTTACGTAGATATTTAATGTATATCTTTAAATTGAAAAAAAAATTAAAAAAAAATTAGTTTTTGCATTTGAATATATTTTTTTACTTAAATACCTAATTTACTAGATATTTAAATATGCCGATTAAATTTAGTTGATACCCTCATTTTAAAATACTATAGCGTCTGTATGATATTTTGTTGACTACGACATATTTCCGTTAAATGATCAGGTCTGTGAATCATGAAAAGACGAAAAATATAAAATGATAAATTTTGCGTTATCATAAAATATTAATGTTTGAAGCGAAAAAACTCATTTTCTTTTTTTTTTTAAATCTTTTTAAAATCCCAATCGGTTGTCCAAATTCGAATAAGATTTTAAATAAACACGATTTTTAGGTAAAATGAACATCATAGATTAAAAATTTGATCTGTTCCGATCGTTTATTAGCGCTTGTTCTTGATTCCAAGTTCTTTTTTGGTCGGAATTCTTGTATTATTTGTAAGAAAATAATTCTTGTATTATTTGTTAGAAAATTAAGGCACTTTTTCAAAAGATTTTTAACTAAATTTAGTTAACGCCGATGAGCGAAAGTGATCTAAAGACTCCGAAATGGTATTTTTTAAATTCATTATTCAAAATTAAGAAAAGATAACAAAAAAACTTTATTAGGTAGCTTTATTAGTAATCCGCTAATAAAAAAACAAAAAAGCGTGAATAGATTTTGTCTCATGTAAGCAGTTATCAATACCTATTGTTAGAACACTAAACATTATCGTCTGTTTGACTACTATTTAATATTTTTTGTATTGACTGTGTATTATAAAATGTGATATAAAAAACATGTATTTAATATATATCTATATCTATATATATATATATATATATATATATATATATATATATATATATATATATATATATATATATATATATATATATACATATATATATATATAAGTGGGCGATTCCACAAGAACAACGGTCATAATGTTTACTTTTAACCACTTCTGAACAAAACACAACTTTATCAGACTTCATGCAGCAAATTGCATATTAAAAAAAAATCATTTGTTATGTGTGTTTAACACATATTGATATTATTATATGCTGAGTTTCTAAGCTTTTACTTGAAGTTATATAAGTATTTTTACGCTTTTTTTGTCGTGACTGTTGTAACAAAAAATCTAATATTAAAAAACACCAAATAAAACAATGCAATAAATGGACTAAAAAAAAAAAAGAAGGAGAAATGATTATAAAAACTATATAAACTATATTACAAAAATGTACTTTATAACATTAACAATGTTCGCAATTAAGGTTTTTCAATACTAGATTTGTTTAACTTGGAATAGGCAACCAAAGGCTAGCTGCTATAATTATATATCAATATCTTAATATGCAAATTGGGTAACTCCATTTTTTGAAGTATGACTTTTAAAACAGAAAACTAAAAAGAGTCTGTATATCGATACCTTAATATGCAAATTGGGTAATTTCATTTTTTGACAAAATGACTTAATGATGGCATTTTGTTGTTTGCATACACATTGTGTACTGGCATGCTTTATTACTTAACTTTATTACTTAACTAAATTTTTAATTGTTTAAATTGTTTAATGCCTTTAATGTTCCCTGTTCCAAACATAGGTTAAAAAATATTTTCTTCAAAATTGATTTTTGTTTGATTTCTTTTATTAGAGTTAATAACAAATCGCTTGATTTTTTGCTTGTTTTCTTTTCTTTGTGTTAATAACTGTCTCCGTTGACAACTTCTTTTTCTTTTCTGTTTCTTGCTTTAAAACCTTTTGATCTTTCAGCATCTGATTTAGGCAAAATATTATTAAATATTGCAGCTACCTTTGTGATTTATGTTAAGTTATGGTAAAAAAAAATCGCAAATTTTAGAAATAAAAAACCGCCAAATCAAATGAGCAAAAACATTGCAGTGCAAACTATAAATAACATTTAATCTAAAAAAAAAAATTGCTTTTTAGATAAAAGTTTTTATTTCTTAACAAATAAAATAATAATTTCTTTACATCAATTATTTGAAATAAATGACTTATTTAAATGAAGAAATAAGAAATACTTCAACAAGCTTAGCAATATGAGTAAACAAATTGCTAATAAACAAAATTGATGGTTTCAATAATAAAATCATTCACTCATACTTTTTCTACTAAGATCTTTTCTTTTAAGATATTTTCTGAGATGATCTAAAGCATATTTTTTGAAAAAAATTGAAACTATGAAACTTATCAGTTATATCAGTTTCTTTACTTTTACTATACTTTTAAAGTCTGAGAGGAAGCTTAGAAAAAACTTTTTGATTTTTTTTCGTGACGGCTGTAACGTATTGATTTGATATATATATATATATATATATATATATATATATATATATATATATATATATATATATATATATATATATATATATATATATATATATATGTGTGTGTGTGTGTGTATATTAAACCTAGTTGGAGTACAATTTTGTCAACAAAAATTCTGCATAATTTAATTTTTGCCTTTAAGTCAAACTTAGAAGTAATAGTTATTTAGAAACACAGCACTGATACCGTTTCCAACATATCACAACAGGATTATATATAAACGTCAAAAAACGTTTATATAACTCTTACAACTTTTAAACCATGTTATAGTATGATAAATTGATTTTTTAACAATTTTTTTGCTTAAAAGTATTCTTAAATAGTTAAAAAAAAATTTTTATTGAAGTTTATTGAAGTTAGTGTCTTCATAACCTTTTTTTTCCCCTCTTTCGTGCGGAATTGCCTATTATATATATACATATATATATATATATATATATATATACATATATATATATACATATATATATATATATATATATATATATATATATATATATATATATATATATATATATATATATATATATATATATATGTATATATATACACAAATTCAGTGCAAATATATAAACTTTATGCATAAAATTATAAATAAACTGACCCTGAGTTTCCAAAGCTGCTCAGTTTTTTTATTATAAGAATCAGCTTTCTTAATTACATCTGATATTTCTTTAAGCAAATCATTGTTTCTTCTAATGCTGGCTGCTTCTGCTTCATTTATCTTCCTTAGATAGTCATTTGCACTTGAATAATTTGTCCTAAAAACATAAAAAGAGTTTTTTCTTTAACTTAAACAAGTAAGGATAGGTAAATGAGCGAATTTCTTTAAACGTTTTTTCCCAAGTTTAACTATTATTATCTAAAAGTATTTTTTTTTAAATTTTAAATATTTCATTTCATAAAAAAATAGTAGAAAAAATTTAAGCCATATACCACAACATGCTTAACTTGTCTTCTATAAAACTTGGTTTATTAAAACATCTTTATTGTTATGAGCAGGCTGACATGATGTAATAGTTGAGTGCTTGCTTCATAAGCAAAAAGCTTCAATTTCCATACTTGCTACATGCTTGATAGTACAATTTTGAACTTATTTTTTAGGGTAGCAGACTTGTTTGTCATGGTTTGTGTAAACATTGGGGAGATGTACAAAAAAAAAAAAAAAAAAAAAAAAAAAAAAAAAAAAAAAAAAAAAAAGCAGTTTTCACTATCGTTAATTCACTTTTTAAAACTTAGAAAACTTGGCTTTTTTATTGCATTTTTTAATTTAGTAATTAGATCCAAATATTTTTGTTTCAACTTTCATTTCTTTTACTAAAACTCAATAAAATTGAAGTAAACTTAATTTAGATTTTTTTTTAAACATCTAATTTCAAGTAATTACGATAACTGATTACATTTTAGAAAATTTTT
Organism: Hydra vulgaris; assembly: GCF_038396675.1. Lineage (NCBI taxonomy): Eukaryota > Metazoa > Cnidaria > Hydrozoa > Anthoathecata > Hydridae > Hydra > Hydra vulgaris. The sequence continues at coordinate 44,475,301 of NC_088928.1, read as the reverse complement.
AAATTCAAATATTTCAAGATTATTATGGCAAAATTATTTTTTGTAAGGTGTGTGGCATTTAATGGTGAGTTTGCAAGGGACAAAATGAACATAAAAAGAATTTTTTCAGGTGCTAATAATAGTATTTAATTATTTCAAAAATATATTAGTACTGTGCTAACTTGAATTCACAGTAGCAGACAACTAGCTTATCATACAATAACTATTTTATTGTACAAAATTAAACTTTTAAAACTAGTATTTATTATTAAATTATTGCTTTATTCAAATCTGACATATATTTACAAATACATAACTCTTATAACTTACATTTCAATGAATCCATGTGAAATCTTTAAATTCACTAGTTACAACAACACTTTTAAACAAAATTTTTATAGATCTGATAAATAAAAGTACTTATATTATAAACAAGGTAAATAAATGCAGTAATAAATATATAAGTAAATAATTAATTGCATTATTAAAACAAATTAAAGTAAATATAAACAAAAGTAAATTAAGTAAATATAAAAAAAAATCATCAGTCAGATGCTTTTTAAACTTTGGAACTTTAGAAAGAACTAAACAATGGACTAAGGCCTAAGAAACTTTTTTTTTGTTTTGATTTGTTATGATATGTTACTTCAAAAATAAAGTAAAAATTTGAGTTTATGATTTAGGCAACTGATCTAAATATGTTTAATTGACTAGCTTCCCTTAATCTGACCATTACACAAGTATTAGTGACCATTACACAAGTATCTGACCATTACACAAGTATAAAGTTTTTATTGTTTTTGGTGCTATTTTAGGTACAAAGTTTGGTACTACTCTAGGAACAAAGTCTGGCACTATTTTAGGTACAAAGTTTTGCAAGCCAGAAATATTTAAAGTCCATCTAAAAAAAATTTTTTCTACAATAACATGCGTTATTATGTTTAAAGCATGTATTGATTTTAAAATTAAAAAAATAAATACATAGGCATACCATAATAAATAGGGGAGGGGTTTGAGTAGATATATGAGTAGATAGTATAATGTAGTAACATTTCTGTATAGTAGGTGGTGAGAGAAAAGTTGGTTTGTTCACACTAATGGAGAATTTTTTACATTAATAAAATTTTAAAACAATAGTTATATGTTGAGATCACTGTTATATTTTATGCTTTATATAATTGTTATAGTTTTTGAGGAATCATCTTATGATTGGTTGTAACACATATAACACACTTATGATTGGTTGTGACACATTTAACAAAACGTTTAACTCACCAATCAAATTAACCTGTAAAAATGCAGCCATGTTTTTAAATTTAAAATTAAAATCAAAGGTACATGCAAATTCTTTATTTAGAAAAAAGTAAAAAAAAAAAAATTGCAGAGATTTACACTTTTGTTTATAGTTTTAATTTTCAATTCTGTATAATCAAAAATATTGTTCAAGTACTTATTAATATATACATAAAAATATAACATAATATATATTTAAAGTGTAAAAAATATTAAATTTTTTAATAAAATTTTATTTTAAGTTTGAATTAGATATTTTAAAGTTTGCTACACAAATTAAAGTAAAGTTTAGCAACAAATGAAAAAAACATAAAAGTTCGTTGAAAAAAGCAATGACTTTTAAAAACAATAACATGTTAACACAATGAAACCAGTACATCATCATATATCAATTTTCAGATTTGTTTTAAAAAATTTTTTATAATAAAATATTCTTAAAAGTTCTTTTTGATTATTGAAAATTCTTGTTGTACTTTTAACAACACACAAGAAAGTTTCAATGATTCAATAATTTTCTATTTCTTTCCTTCAATACTTTCAACAAACACCTCCCACAATCAACACCCAATTCACACCTCCCACAATCAACACCCAATTCACACCTCCCACAATCAACACCTAATTCACCATACAGAAAAAACAAGACTTAAATCAAAAAAGGAAAAGGATGGGAAAAATCATCATCATCACCATCATCATCATCATCATCATCATCATCATCATCATCATCATCATCATCATCATCACCATCATTATCATCATCATCATCATCATCATCATCATCATCATCATCATCATCATCATCATCATCATCATCATCATCATCATCATCATCATCATCATCATCATCATCATCATCATCATCATCATCATCATCATCATCATCATCATCATCATCATCATCATCATCTTAATCATCATCATTATCATCATAATCATCATCATCATCATCATCATCATCATCATCGTCATCATCATCATCACAATCATCATCATCATCATCATCAATAAATTTTTATTAATCGCTTATAAGCTGCTGTGAGACAAACAAAAATATAAAATCTATCTTATATTTTTGCTCAAGAGCTCACTTACTACCTTTAACTGTTACCAAGTGTTACACATTTATTGTTACCACTTTGATTCCCCAAACTGTGATCACCTGTTATCATCACTGATCCACCTATCTCTTTCCCAAACTACTACAACTTATTAAACCCCTAGACATCTGTCATCATAACCACTTCAAGTCACCAAGTTTTACCATGACCACTGGTTACTATCCCACTCCATTATTGAACTAACACCCTTGTTAACACCTGACTACCAACTTCACCCTTATTTATTATGATTTATGATATCCTTATGCTTTTCATTTTTAAATTTTAAAATCAATACTTATCTTATAGACATATCAAAAAATAAGTTTCTATGCATTAACTTTAAAGGATAATTTTTACTATTTTAGCAATAGACTAAATTGACATTAGCCACTTGTCATGTAACTAGAACACTATTACTTGAGCCAATTTTTATGAGATAAGGGAACAATTCAGCATGAGATAAGGGAACAATTCAGCATATGAGGTAAAGGAACAATTCAGCACATGAGGTAAGGGAACAATTCAACATACGAGGGACTGTTTAAATTATGATTTTAAGTTTACATTCATATAAAATGTCAAATATTAATTTATAAGCATTTAAAAAAACTTTTATTTATATATTTTTTTAATAACATTTTATTTCATAAATCTTTAAGAATAAAAAATAAATAAAAAATAAAATTCAAATATACATATTAAATAGTTAAAATAAATTACAATAGATTTAAAAATATAAGAAAATATCATGCAGTATCAAGCATAATATGCTTTGAATGTTTAATTTTTGAAAAAATAAATAACTTGTACACAAGCAAATCACAGAAATATATAAGCAGCATTACTAGCCTTGATACAAAAATTTAAAAAATTTGCGAAAGCTCAAGCTTGGGAAAGCTTTTAGGTACATAGCCTTTAAATAGATATATATAAAAAATAATAAAACACACACATACACCACGAATATACACCACACACATATACACCATAGAACACAAATTAAGACTTATTAGAATGATCATTTTGTCTAAAGAAATTATGTGGTAGTATCAAACTTTCAAATTGGGCATTATACGAAACATCATTAGAGATAGGTATACTTGTTACTTCTTCTGTTGCATCATGAGATAAAACATTTATGTCAACGCAAGAAATGTTGTTTCCTTCAAATATTATGCCACTTCGATTATCTAAATGGTTAGAAATCTTAGATGAAATAAAACTTTCCTCTGTTAATTTAGAAGGAGTTAGCTCTTTGCAATCATTAGCAGTCATCTTTTCTGCTAGCTGACAACTCTCTAGCTCAGGTAACTCTGAACTACTCTGTGGTTCAACAACAAACTGATCAGTTGATCTCTTTACAACTTTTTCAATCTTTGAGTTTCGTATTTCTGTTTGACTTTTGCACAGTTTTTCATGTTTTTCAAGGTTTGGAAGCTTTTTGAACTTACGTTGGCACAGACTACACTTAAATTCTTTAAAAGTAAAATGGATTAATGTTGAATGTTTTTTTAAACTATCTTCAGTTTTGAAAAACTTATTACACTGATCACAAGAGAAGGAGAGTGTTTCCTCTGTATGAGATTTCATATGTTGTGAAAGACAACTTTTACTAGAAAATCTTTTTTCGCATGTGGTACATATAAAAGGTTTTGAGCCAGTATGCAGTAGTAAATGCTTCTTAAAGGAAGACTTATTAAAGAAGCTCTCATCACAAAACACACACTGCATACTGCTTTGACCATTATGAATCTCCATGTGACGCTGCAAATGACCTTTACGCTTAAATTTTTTTTGACAGACTTCACAGGAATAGGAAAAAAGCATATTATGAATTAATTGATGTTGCACAAGATTTGGTTTACCAGTGAATTCTTTATGGCATATATTGCAAATAAAATCTTTTCGGCCATTATGTTGCAATAAATGAACTTTCAAATTAGTTTTAAATCGAAACTTTTTTTCACATGTATCACATTTGAAAGGAAATTCTTCAGAGTGAACAATCGTATGTTCTTTTAAATGCTCTTTTCTCTTAAAAGCTTTAAAGCAAACATCACATTTGAATGGTTTATCAGGCTTATGCACTAACTTATGTTTTAACAAATGGCCAAGTTGACGAAATCGGGCATTACATATGCTACAAGCGTGAGGTCGTATCCCTGTGTGAATAATTTGATGCTTCTTTAAGTTTGATCGTTCTTTAAAACCTGTTTTGTAAAAATAGTAAATCAAATTAATAACAAACAACTGGAATAACTAGTAGGAAATTTTACTTAAATTATAACAAAAACCAAAATTCCTACAAAATAACAAAGTCTAGTAAAGTAAATCTTTTAATTCTTTTTTATCGTATATAGTTTACCTAACAAACTGAATAAATATTCAGTTTGTTTAATTTTTTAATATTCATAAAGTTGATTTAAATAAATATGTAGCTTTTTTATTTATTGATAGGTATTATAATTATTATTTATACTTCATACATTAATTCCTGATTTATTATACTTTTAAAAATTATAAAAATCGAAAAATAGTAACTTAAAATAGGAACTATCATTATATTATTATTAATATAAATATATTAATAGTAATATTATCAATATAATATTATTATAAAATACAGGTTATCCTACAAGTTTCTAGTGTTGTGACCAAAACTAAAAATTGTAACTAATTTAACTAAAAAAAACGTAACTAAAATTAGTTGACTAACTTTTTAGTTTAACTAAAATTAGAAGCCTAATAATTTAGTCCGACTTGAATTAGTCAACTAACTTTTCAGTGTAACTAAATTTAATCAACTAACTTTTTAGTCTGACATAAATTAGTTGACTAACTTTTCAATCGACTGGCTTTTTAGTCAAACTAAAATAAGTAAACTAAATGTTTAGCCGAAGTTTACAAAAAGTAGTCAAATAGGAAATTAGTCTAACTAAAATAAATGGACTTATTTCTTAGTCTAACTTAAATTAGTTGACTAAATTTTAAAATTTCCTAAAAATATACTGTGACTGTTACCCAAAATCTAGTTATGTGCTACTTTTAAAGTAGTTTAATCGCCATGTCTTTATTTACAAATAGCTGTAAGTTATAATTTACAGCTGCAGTGCAGCAGTTTCACGTTTTGTTTTCAGAGTTTTTCAGGTTTTTGGGTTGACTATATAAACTGGGAATTTTTTAAAAATAATAAACCTGTACAAAATTAGTCCCCCCTTGTTATTAAGTGTTTGTTTTAACTTTCAACAAAAACCGGTTTAGAGCTATAGCTCCAAGCCACTTTTTATTGAAAGTTATAACTTTTTTTTTAAAAAAAAAAAAAAAACATCTTAAATTCCATCAAGGCTGCAAGGAACCACTTTTAGAGTTAGAAGTTACTGGAAGAGAAAAGATGAGGTTTATAAAGCAAGATAGCAGTTAACAGACGACTTTAAAAAATTTAAAACTATATGAATCAGGAAAACTAGATGAAGGTAGCAAAATCTGAAGATATGATGTTTGAGGAAAAAGAGACAAATAAGAACTTTTGGAGCACTTAGGAACAGTCACAGTAAAAGGATGAGACTTTGAATGACAAATAACACAATAATAAATTTTATTAGAAGTCACAAAAGACGCTCGCTCTTTAGAGCAGCACCCATTATAGTATTTTTAGAAAAGAGAAAGAGAAGCATCATTACGACAATGTGACAATGGTTGAGGGTTGTTAATTTTCTTAAAGCTTTATAAGAACGGAAGATGTAAGAAAAGTTATCTATCATTAAGGATTCAACACATTAAGAAAACAACAAAATAATATAATTTTATTTTGTTATTTTTATCATACATAATGCAACTTATGTAAAAAAAAAGTGAATCAGAAAATATAGTTATCAAAATTTAAGAGTGTAAGGCATATTCAAATATTGTATCATGCAGAAGTGGTGTAATGGTAGACCCCTCGCTTAATAAGTGAGAAGTTCAGAGTTTGATCTCCACCATGCCCCTTGTAGTAACGCACTTAATTTGTTTCTACATGCAGTGGCCTTGTTTGCCAAAGTTCGTGTTTCAGAGTTAAAAAGTTAAGAGTTTGTAACCACAATAAAGGAGCCTCCTTGACTTTCTCAGCTTTGGGGAGGTGAATGACATGAAAAATTTACTAAAAACCAGAAATGTTGATTAATAACAGGTGAAGTTGTATGATTTTATGACATAAAATTGGTCATTCTAATAAAATTAGAAGTGAGATATTTTCCTGAACTAGTTGCTTTTTAAACCTTTTCTCTTTATTTATAATTACTTTGATATCCTAAATATTGTAATAAACAGATAAAGAGCTTCCATGAAATGTAATTAACAAACTTGTAACATGTACATAAGATGTTCTTTACTTACAAAAAGCTATAAAAGGTATTTATTATGAACAAAAACAACATCAATTTCAATACTATAAATGAATAAGTCTACTTGGACTCAAACAGCCTTGAAATATCCCAAATTGCATTAACTATTAGGTAATGGACACAAACATTTTTTATCAGAGCTGCCTATGCTGAAGGATCATTTACAATATGGAATTTTATTGCATGAAAGATCAGTTACATATTTGTGTACAAGATGCATGTGTATACAAATATTTATCAAAATAAAAATGATTTGGATGTAAGTTCTACAATTCCATTTAAAAATATGCAGTCAATAAACTTATGATCAAATAGAACATTACAAGAGACATTGAAAATTGAAAGCAACAACAAATAGAAATGTGTTTACAGACAAACTTGATAAATTATTTGACTTGAAAAAGTGCTAAATCTTATGCAGTAATAAAAGTGGAAGTGATGGTTGTCTCTTTAAGACCCTTATGATTTCTATATGTTTAAAAATAGCAAAGATATCTATGCAAGAGCTATTTTTCCAATAAGCTCTGGTAGTAAAACTACTTTACAAATCGGACTAGTTGATGTATCAGAGATTTATGTTACAAATATATGTAACATATAAATGTCAAATTAACCTAAAGTTTTTTTTTTTTAATGTTTTTAAAATTTAACTGTTGGAGAAGGGGTGGGAGATTAATTTTTAAATAAATAATCGACACATACATGAGCAGGGGGAGAGGGGAGATTTTTTGATTTATTATATGGAATGTTTAGGGATACAAATGATAGAAATTTGCATTATTAACTTGCTACTTCTTATAACTAATATAAAATTAAATATTTAGAAACTAAGAATGTTAATTTACTAGAAACAGGGAGTGAGTAAGGTGGTAGGTAGGAAACTACCATCAGAATTTATTGCAGATTAAAAATTATATATGTCCAAGTAACTTTTGCAAATACTACTAATAAAAATTATACTTTTGTTTTGATTCAATGGAAATAGCAAAATGAGCGCTTTCAATAACTATGTTTCTATAGTTTAAAAAAAAATTTATTTTTCAAATTGCTAGAATTGTAAAAATGAAACTGTATATAACAAATTATTTGTTATAAAATATTCTCTTCAGTATTGCAGCATTAATATTTTACAATTTTATTTTTTTAAGTAAGGATAAAAATTTATAAATATATATATTTCGAAAAAAAAAATTTCAATATGCTCATTTGCCGAAGAAGTCAACTACAAAAGAAAGCTTTTAGAATTTGCTATAATAACTAGATTGAAATATTATATTTAGTAAATCCATTTCAATTAACTAAGTTGATTGAAATTTATATGTGAAATTATTATTAAGTAAATCCATTTCAATTAACTAAGTTAATTGAAATTAAATGCATGTTATTTGCAATAACTGATACTCTTTAGTATTAGTTATTGTGTATACAATTTTTATGAACAGATTTAATTGAAAATTTTTAATTAAGCCATTTTGAAAATTGAACATTTCAAAATGCTTTTTTCATAAGCAACTGTGTAAAAAATTTACTTTTAAAATGAATCGATTAGCAAGTTTCATTTTGTTAGCAATTCTTGTGAAAATTTTATTTTTCCTATACTTTTTTACTAGTGGGCATAGACAGGACTTTTTAAATATTAAAAAAAAATCCTGCCTACCCCACTGTGTGTTACATATGGTGAATTTTTACAAGTGAAATTTCTGAAAAGCAACTTAAAACGTAAGTTTTGAATATTTGCTGTCTGACGAACATCCCTTCTTTGAAAGCAATAAATGTATTCACACAAAAACTTCTGCATATATGGCAATACCTATGGTGTTTGCATGCAATTGCTTACTCCCCTGAGGGAATGGGGCATAAAAAAGACGCCAATGAACCTATTATTTAATTTCCGAAAATTAATTATACATCAAAAAGGCAACTTTTTTATGTCCTGTGCTCATTGGTTGTTTATAAATTATTGCAACAATCACATTGTCTCAGAGCAGGGAAATAATGCTAATAATCAATTTTGGTTTAATACGTTACAAATTTATTTTAACTGGGCCCTAAAAACAATAATTAGAACTGTGATTTTAATACAATAAAATAGTCTTCAGCCGCCTAAATAAAGCACACTTGGGTATAAAAATTTCATAGTAAAGGTTATTCATTTTTTCATAGCACTTATCTTATTTTAGCTGACTAATTTTAGTTGGACTAAAAATGCAGCCTGTTAATATTAGTTAGACTAAAAGTTAATTGACTAATTTTATTTATGCTAAAAAGTCAGTCGACTAAATTTAGTTAGAGTAAAAAGTTGTTAGCTAATTTTTATTAGTTTAGACTAAAGTTAACTTTAACTCCCACCCATTACAAGTTTTCGGTATTGAAGCAACAAGACATGTTTTTGATTACAAGTAACTAGAAAGTTTTAAAGCATAAGTATTGATTTTTACTGTAGTTAACCAGAAGCATATTTTGCTACTGTTTAAGATGATATTGTTTTTTCGTATCAAAAGTAGTTTATTTATTTATTATTAAATTAACTTCAAAAGATTATCATTATTAATTTTGCTTTTACAAATATATCATTTTTATTGGCTTTGTTAAAAATTACTTTGCAATTTCAATAAATTTTTATGATTTCTCAATGTACATTTTACAAATTGCTTGTTAAACCAACACAAGATAATTATCTATAAAATAACTTATAATAAAAAGTAAAAAAAAAAAATAAAACAATTTATCATATTGAATTAGAATACCAATACCTATATTATATTGGAATTAACAATATTTAAATAAGTTGTAATTCTCTTTTATTAATAACATACTCAAAACTTTCAGGTAAAAATAGAAAAAAAATTAAACTGCAAATTTGGAAGAAGTTACGTTAAAATTACAAGCCGAAATTGCAAATTTGAAAGAGGTTGTTAGAAAACAAAATGATGAAATGAATAACTTACAAAATGAAAAAATTCTTATCATAGATCATAGAGTAATGTAGTAACTGCTGGCATAAAAAGTAAGTTGATAGCTCAGCAAATAAATATCATATCAAACTCAAAAATAAAGAAGAGAAGAATGTTGTTATTTCTGGTACTTCTGAATCAACCAGAACTGATAAAGAGAAGGAAGAAGCTGATATAGCAAATACTGAACACATTTTTACCAATATAAATAATGATACCAAAGAAACTACATACTTAAAAATTATTAAACCAAAAGCAAATCCTACATCATTAACAACAATATACTTAACTCTAGGATAATAGCGCAAATTTTAAGTTTTATTGAAGTTGGCTCAGAAAAGAATATATGTGGGTATATCTATCGCCCAAGTTCATATAGTAAAATAAAAAACTTAACTATAGTCTGCTCAATTTAAAAAATTTAGCAGTTTGTATCATAAAAAGTGCTTATTAATTTTGCTATTTAATTACGTATTAATAAATTGGTATGAAAATTACAATTAACTTCATAGTTCGCCTAAGTGATTACTTTTTATTCTAAAATATTATTTATCTAACATTCCAAATAAAAATGAGTTCAGATAGTAACATGATATATTTGATAATAACTGAATGTGAAAACATTGTATTTTTAGTCATTCATCTTCCAACTTAGGTGGCAATTGAACATGGTCAATACCTACACAAGTTCAACTATTCATATTATGACAATAGGATAAAGAAACACCAAAGAGTAAACTACTACATAACAAAGGAGATTACATGAAATTAAATGATTATTTTAACAGGTAGTTTAGGATGTTGGAGTCAACAAAAATCACTCTAAAGTTCTTAAAATATGTTGCAAATCATTCTACAAGTCTTTATCGATATCATAAAACAAATCTTACAAATTAAGTATTTTTCCAGATCTTTGGAAAAAAGCAAACACCCTAATTAAACCAAGCAAAACACCTAAAAACAAATGAAAAAAATAGAGCACTAATAATATAACAACACCACAGCTATGTTAATAAAAGGAACAACAGATTTTATCACAAAGGGATATGCTGATGGATACAATGTAGATGAGTTATTATTAGATTTTGCAAAAACATTTACTTTATTGTTAAAGTTATTAGAAAAGCTTGATTGGCTCGGGATAAGAAACAAAGTATTATTGTGGTGTAAAAGTTATAAGCGAAAGATTTCAAAGAGTAATAGCTTGAGAATTTGTCTCAGAATGGGAGAAAATAGATACTAGAGTTTTTAAAGGCTCAGTTTTAGATCCATTATTTTTGTAGTATTTGTAAATGATTTATTAATTAGAGTCATTTAGCAGTCATTAAACCAGAATTAAATAATATTAGTTTACAAAACTGTCCTAATATTTTAATAGAATGAACAGATGATTAGAAGATAAAAATCAAAATGGAAAAATGTAAAGCAATGCACTTTGAAAATAAAAAATCTAAATACAAATACAAAATTGATGAAGTTATAATAGAGGAAGGAAAAGTCAAAAAAATATCTTTGTATTTTTATTTTGAATGATCTTGATTGGAGTCACCAAATATTATATGCAATTGATAAAGCAAATAAAGAAATGGGAAAAATTAAACATGCATTTGAGTTTATAGATAAAAGTATTATTAGCTTATTATACAAGTCATTAGTTTGTCCCTATCTTGAGTATGGAGCAGTTATTTGGAATCCTCATTGTAACGGAGAAATTGATAGAAAGTTCAAAATAGATCAACCAAAAAATCAAGTTTAGTTGGCCATGAATTTTCAAAGTAAAACTTTCCTTATTAGAAAACAGGAGAAGACGTGGTGATTTAATCCAAATGGTCAAATTAATAAAAAAAATAGACAAAATATATTTGCAGTAGAACATTTTAACACTATGGTCATGCAAGAGGCCATACTTAAAAATCCATAAAGAGTTGATAAGTAAACAAAATTGACAGGCAAAGCATTTTCTCATATTGATAAATGCCTGTAACGTTCTAACAAAAGAAATCATTGAATCATCAAGATAAATCAATTCAAGAACCACATAGATAAACACTTTAAATTTTGGAAATCTCAGAATATATCAATTGTTGCTAATCTTCTTTTATTTATTGTGTTTACTAAAATTCTACGTAATTTAATTTTAAACAGTATGAGTTGCAGCATCATTTCTATTCTATTCTTATATAATCTAATCTAATATAATATCATATATTATTGTAATACAAATATAACAAGGTAATACAAATATAACAAGGTAATACAGAATATAAAAATTATATACAAATATAACAAGGTACTAACAAAACACTAAAAAAAAAGTAAAATAATAAAGTCTTTTTTTTTTGTTTGAAAAAACCTTCTATCATTTGTTTTTGTAAGAATTATTATTTTTCCCTTATACTTTATAAGTAAAACATTATACTTAGTAAACAAATAAAAACAAATAAATAAAGTTAAAATGTTTTTAAATATTGCAAAAGATTAAATAAGTAAAAACCAAATTATATCTACTTTTTAATTAAAATTTTAGTACCTTTTCCACATTCTTCACAAACATATGGTCGCATAGATGTATGACTTAACATATGTCGACTCAGTGAAGTCCTCTTATCAAATTTTTTTCCACATTCTAAACAACTTAGTGTCAATGAAGATGACGTTGTTGCAAGTGATGATGAAGAATGATGACTCAACTCATGTTTGTGAAGTTCTTGTTTGGAAAGAAAATGAATTTGGCAAAAAAAACAAATTAAATCTTCACGGATGTTTTTTACGAGCTTGGTTAAATTTTTATGAGGTCTCTGTTCGTGTGAATCAAGACTGTTTTGTACTGAGGAGTCAAGCACTAACCTTGTATTTGATATTGTGTTTGGGGACAGGAAACGTGGTTGCAAGTAAATATTTGTTGCTCGCTTCTCTTGATTAAATATAGACAAACTTTCCACTGCAAAATCTTCAGATGGTGACAAATGAAGAGAATTGCTTTGTGAATCCTGCTGTAACATGTTGCTTGATTCTGATGAATCGTGCTGAAGAAGAATTGCATTTGGTTGAGTGTGAGGCGAATCATATACTTGCTGTTCACCATTGTTTACAGAAAGAAACTTTAATAATAAATAAAGAAATAAGTTTTAATAATAAAAAAAAAAATATATATATATCAAAAAACAAAACATATTTATAAACATAAATTTTGCAAAATTTTAAACAAAACAAAATAAGTTTTAACCAATTATTATTAAATTATTGTCATAGTAAAACATTTTTATAATTACTTTTTTTTAACACATAATAAATGTGTACAGAACGTGGAAAAAAGATGTGTACATGTCATATATTTTAAAACAAACTGCAAAAAACTTAATGAAGTTCTTTTTTTTTTTCAAAAAATTTTCAAAATTGTATAAATATAGAAATTTTTTCTTCATTAGCTACATGTGTTGCATGAATGAATTTTGTAAACACATGCTTATTAGGATTTGTCACTTGTTTGTTCAGGGTTGCCACCATTTCTTGTTTGTTCAGGGTTGCCACCTTTCTTATAAATAAAATTTTCTGACTTTTAGCTAAAACTTTGCTTATTTTTTGCAGATATTTTTATTTTCAAACTCTCAAACTAAGCATGAAAACTTTTTAATTAAACTTCAGATGAGCAATTTTTAATGATGTGTTGTACGAGGAAAACCTGGGTAACACCACAGTGACAAACCCAGAGATTTTTTTGGAGTTGACAGTAGGAGGGAAGGGGTATGCGCTGCAATTATGATTTTTTAATATTACTTTGTTTGTGTTCACCTTCATTAATTTTTTATTACCCAATTTTTTTATTATTGTGCTCAGCTTTATTTTTTTATTATTCAATTTTTTTATTATTATGTTCCCCTTCTTCATATTTTTATTATCCAAAGATAACTAGTTGATTTAAAATAGTATCCTGTTGTAGAAGACATTTCTTTAAATTCATTGGCGATGAACATACTTTTGTTATGCTAAGAAAAGCTTTTTATTTTAACATTTTAATAAACTTTAAATTGCAAATATTAGATTAATTTAATAATTATGTTTACTTGTTTGTCTATTAATATATTTGTCTATATTATGTAAATGTAGACAATAACTATTAGTGCTAAATAAACAGAAGTGCTTAATAAATGAATTTACTAATATTTTAGTATTCATTTAAATTTAAATATTAGAAAATATTCAACTTAAATTAACTTAACTTATAACTGCATTTGAAGCCAAAACTATTTTTATAAAAAAAGCAAAAGAAAAATTACAAAAATATTTTTTGGGTGGTACCAAAATAGATCTAGGTTCATCCTTTTTTTAATATAGAAAACCAATCATTTGTTTGAAAATGAAAATAAATAACCAAATACTTTGTACAATTACTATTAAAAAAACAGCTGAAATTAGCAAAATGGTCTTGGAAACAAAAATAAAAACTAATACTAAACATAGCAAATCAAAAAACACTTTAAAGTGATCCCCAAGTGTCAAGACAAATTGTGTTCATATCATAAATAATCCTAAAAAAATAAGTTTTATGTTTCATGTTAATTAAACTTTCCAGAACAAATTGTTTTTTGAGATATTAGCCAAAAACTTGATAATTTTTAACTGCAATTTTATATCTCGTAGATAAGTTCCGGCTATTTGATTTTTTTTTTTAAATACTGGTATGGTATTCGCTTTTGTAGTTAATAAATGACATCAATACAGAAAAATTTATGTTGGGTTTTTTTCTTTTGCAATTAATTTTTACATAAAAGAATGCCTTTATAAAAAACTTTTTATAAACCAAACCAAACTTTTATAACTGAATAAAAATAACACAATCAATAAGTAAACGTTTTAAAAGTCTAACTTGTATTTATTTTATTTTAAAAACAAAACTAATATTAGTGCTATAAATTAATGTTTAGTATAATGTTTAGTATAATTTTTAAATTTACATATTTTATATCTATATAAGATATGTAAATTTAAAAATTATACTATTATTTGTTAAAAACAAGTTCTGCTAATAAAATCTTAAAACCGAAAAAACTTTTTATTTATTTTGGATTTAGCAAGAAATAGTAGAAATACATTTGATTTCATGTTAAATAAAAATGAAATATTTAAATGGAAATAAATATAAAACAAAGTAGAAAAGCAATAATCTTTTTATTTTTTTATTTTAGGTGCCCCAAGAAGTCCTAACGGTCTTGTCACAGAGCACCGCGGAGTGCATTTAACCAGGAAGTTCACGCCTCCTTCCTTATTGTGACGCGAAAATATGTCCAAAGCTCGTTTCGAACCTGGATTTCTTGCTTATAAAGCAAGCCTTCTAACCACTGCGCCACGGCCGCATCAGCCGTGGCGCCGATAATCTTCATTTAATTACAATTTTTATTTTGTCAAAAGTCTTCAGTTGAACTCAAATGTTTAATATTGTGTGAACATTTTTTTATAAAAAGGGAAAACCCAATCTAATTTTGTAATTGTGCAAATCGTTTAAAAAATTCTGCGGTAAGTACATTTATTATTCAAACCAGATATTTTTACAACAGAAAAAACTATGCAGATTCGTGGAGTTAATATTAACGTCTCAACCAGAAGTATAATGGCCAAAAAATAAATGTTTTTTGCTTGTATCTCCATAAAAAATTGTTTTGGCAATTTTAATAAACTCGAAACTTATTTTCTAATGTTTATTTACAAAACAAACATTAAAAAGTAAGTTTTCATTAGAAACATTAGAAAATAAGTTTTCAAACATAACTTGTCTTGGAACTTGCAAACCCATTCAAGAACAAGGCAATAAAAAAAAATTAAAAAAAAAATATATATAAGTTATTATTTAAAAGATTAATAAATACTCATAATTGTATGTTTTTATACGCTTCACTTAAAACATTACTCTTTATCTCAAGCCCAGACATCTTTAGATGTCTGGGCTTTAGGAAAATTAGACAAAGGGGTGGTATTAAGATGATAATAAGAATGTAAAAAAATATTTTATAATTTTTAAAATTATGAAAAAAAGAATTTTATAATTAACTTAAAAAAAAATTATACACTATGGTAGCTTTTGCACGAACCGCTATTTATTAGCAGATCAGATAATAGTACCTGTCTAAATAAAAATTAAGGAGTTATTGTCACAATGCAACTTTCAAGTAAAAGCAAAACTGTAAAACTTGATATATAATTTTTAACATTACATAATTTGGAGTTCATTATTCTTAGTTTTTTCTTCTTTTTCTGAAAAAACTTTTATTATTTTTTTAATGATGTCAAAATCAGAATGAGCTAATGTGCTAAGCCGTTTTTTATTTAAAACAAGGCCTGATAAATATGTATATATGTATATATGTATATATGCATATATGTATGTATGTATGTATGTATGTATGTATGTATGTATGTATGTATGTATGTATGTATATATTTATGTATGTATGTATGTATATATATATATATATATATATATATATATATATATATATATATATATATATATATATATATATGTATGTATGTATATATACATATCAGGCCTTGTTTTAAATAAAAAACGGCTTGGCACATTAGCTTTTTGTGATTTTGACATCAAAAAATTATCTTTACTTTTATATTTTTATTTAAGAACATTAACTTTTCTAACTACCACAATAAATTAAGTGTGGAAAATAAATGCCGACCTAAGGTCAACAAGTGCTCAAAATGACTAAAATTGCTATTTTGAAGTTTTGACCTTTTGAAGTTGAATTTTGAATTCAGTTGAAGTTGAATTTTGAAGTTGCTATTTTGAAGGTTTGACCTTTTGAAGTTATTTTGAAGGTTTGATCTTTTGAGGAACTTTTGAAATTGACCTTTTGAAGGTTTTACAAATAAGGATGTAATTTGAAAAATACATATACTAAAACATTATATAACCATCTAAATTTTGAAAAAGCGTTTAAAATAATTTTATTGTTTACAACATGCTACTTCAATTGGCTTCACTGACAAAAATGATGTTTTTTATTCAAATTAATCGTTTTTTAAAAAAACCACAAAAACGCAAACTTAATTGACCAGAATGTTTTAAAAAACATTCTGATATTAAGTCTTTAAGTACTTTATCTTTATTAAGTAGTAAAGTCAGGTGACGTTTGACTTGACTTTTTAAAGTCAGGTGACTTTTGACTTTTATTAAACTAGCTTTTATTTTACTTTTTTCTTATTTCTTGTTTCTAATATTTATTTTATTTTTAATTCTAGTTTTTACGAATATTGTGTGTGTATGAAATCTTGTATGAAAAATATGTCATGTAATATGTGCATGAACATTCAATATTGTGTTGAATTAAGTTTGTTGAAAGTACTGTTATTTATCTTTAAATTTGTTGTTATTTATTTTATTCACTTATTTAGATTACTTTCATTTTATTGGTGATGAAAATCATTTTTTTATAAATGTATTAAACTGTATTAAACTAAGAAAACTTTTTTCTTTCAACTGTATTTGCACTTTTTTTTCTTCTTTAAATCATTTTATTTAAGTTTTTGCCTCAAATTGCAATAAATGAATGATTTAAAGATAAATTTGAAATTAATAATTGGGCATTTTTTTTCCTATAATAGGATTCTTAAAGAATATATATATATATTTAGAAAAAATCTTGTTTAATGTAACATCAATTGGAAACATTAATTCCTCAATGTTTCTAAGCACAGTAAAATTAAATTTATTCTTTGTTTCACATCCAGGATGCATCAACTATTGTACAGCAAAATAAGTCAAACTTTTTTATTTGCATATTAAAGAATAAATTAACCTTAGATACTGTGAATTTGCAGTTGAAAAACCAAACTGCTTCACACCTTTTTTAGATGATGTCAAAGATTTGTGCGACCGAAATGAACTAACTTAATGAAAAACAAAGAAAAAAAAGTAAACTTTTATGTCCTAAAAAATATAATTCCGAAAAAGGAGCTTTAAATTTTAAACAATGCAACAGAGTGTTGGAACTCAAGGTATCAAAGAAAAAATTTAAAATAAAAAAAGTAAAAATTCAACGATAACTTTATTTTTTTATTTTATTTATTTCCTTATTCTATTTGTTTGTACTTATTTCTTCTCCAAAATGTAACTTTTATAATAATTTACCTTGTATTATATACTGTAGGTGATAAATAAAATATAAAATAAGAATTTTTCTAGTGGTGTTTTATAAAATGATTGTCTTCTTATTAGTATTTATACAGTTTAAACAAAATCTTTACACAAAAGGTAATATGCGGTAGTGGTGTAGTGGTAAAGCGCTCGCTTCATAAGCGAGAGGTTCCGAGTTCGATCCCCACCACGTCCCTGGTAGTACCGCGCTCAACTTGTTTCTCCGCGCAGCGGCCTTGTTCGTCAAGGTTCGTGTTTCGGAGTTATAGAGTTGAGAGAGGGTTATAACCACTATTAAGTAACCTCCTCGTCTGTAGTGGCCTTCTCAGCCTTGAGGAGGTGAATAACGAAAAAAAAAAATAAAAAATAAAAATAAAAAATAAAATTATTATTTACTAATTAATATTAGCAGTTTTTAAAATGATTATAATAAGCAGAATGTGCAAATATTTTCTTCTTTAACATTGTTAAGTTTAAAGATTGAGCAAACATATTGATAAACTAAGCAACCTACGGAAAGAAATACCGTAAACTGACATTCTATCAGGCCTGAAAACCATAAACACGAAAGATTTAAATTTAAAAAGGAAAAAATTTGAGGTGCATACTTTATCGCTAAAGAAGTACTAGCGTTTACCCAAAAAAACTACACTTGGAAAAAAATTATGGTGTAGAATTCAGCTTAGCTTATAGAAACAAAACTTGTGGAACTTTTATTGACTACATTGAGGTTTGTAAAACAGTCTTTCAGAAACAAACTAAAAACATGAAATTATTTCAGTATTTTAATTGATGCATCAACCAATGTTTCTGTTATTGAAATAGAAGCTATATTTATTATCAGCTTCAATCCAATTCCTAGGAAAGACTGAGATATATTTTAAATGTTCTTGTCTTTCACTTTCTGATCTTGAATATGGAACATCTGAAGGAGCTTTCAATATGAGTCAGAAGGTATCATATATTATAAAACTAAATTAGTTGGCTTTAAAGTTGATGGTGCAGCAGTAAATATAGGAAGTAGGACAACTATAAATGTATTACTTCAGACAGAAATTCCATGGATAACTTTCGGTTGGTGTGTTGCACATTGCCTTGAGTTGGCATTAAAAGATGAATTTCCAGATATTAAAGCAAGTAATGAAGTTGATAACATGATTTTAAAACTGTATAACATTTATAAAATATTGCCAAAAAAGTTAAGGCAGTTAGGAGAGCTTGTTGCTATCCCTGAAGAGGGTAATGCATTTGATATTGCAGGTATTTGCCCAAAAAAAGCATCAGATATATTCAAATTTTTTAAAATATTATATCTTTAAAAAATGCTTCTTAAAATACTATACTTTATTACATCCTCATTTATTTATATAACAAAAAAAGTGCAGTATAATATATAATGCAAAGAAATCTTATTATACAAATATAAATTATTTTTGCATTAATAAATGGGAACACACTGGACTTTACATAAAACTCAAGCACTTGAGATGATTTTAGTCAAATATGAAGTTTATATGAAATATCTCAAAAAAATGATGGCAGATTTAAGTTTTATACAAGCAGAAAGAACAAAGTTTAAAGGTTTGAGGAGAGTGGGGAGAGGTGGGACACATAAATTTTATTTTAGAGTAATTGCAATATCTTTTTTATTTGATGTATAAACTGAACCAAAAAAGCTATTACGAATAAACCTTCTTTTTAGACACCGATTCAAACCCCTTAGGTTTCCAGTCAATTATAACTAAGTATATAAATTTTTGCTTTTAGAGAAACCGTGTCATTGGGGTAAATTGGCACAAGTGTGAGTAGAAGTGGGACAAATAAATTTAAAGCAACATTTTAACACAAATTATTAAATAGAAACTGATCATAAAATCACCTAATCGAAATAAAAATGTTCAAGTGCTTTTACCAATCGAAATAATCAAATAGCGACGGGAAGAAGCGGGGCATAAATATTTCTTTTTTCTGTCCCACTTCACCCCAATGTAAACACTTTTTTAAGGTACATTCAAAATTAGGGCTTCTAGCACAGGTAGGGAAACAAAGCATATTCTGCTAAATGGAGGGGAAAAATTTAATTGTTTACATTAAATAACAGTACTTAGGCACCACACCTAATTAAAAATTTCAGGCTGTCCCACTTCTCCCCACTTTCCCCTACCATTTAGCAGTTGTTATGGACAATTTTATGGTAAAATATTGTGAAGCAGATTATAAAAACTTTAAAAAGCCCCCTTTGAAAAACACTTTACTTAACACTGTTAAGTTTTTTTTATTATAACTATAAGTAGAAACTATGATAATTTGTTTTCAAAATTTTCTAAAACTATTTTATCCTGTTATTTGCTAAGCATATTGATGTTCATTGCTGTAGCAAGCTTTGTTTAAGGCTAAACATAATTTGCATCCCCAACCCTAAAAGGGATGAGGCATTTTAAAATGTCTACAAGATGGGCCTTCAAGTTACTAAAAACTGTAAAATTATATATAAATAGACTTGATTGAATACTTACAATATTTTACAATTTTTTCTTGATTTAAAGACACTATTGATTGATGAGAGGCAAAAAGTAAAAAATTTTTTTTTGGCTAAATTTGAACTATTTAAAAATATATAGTACCAATAAAAATAAAGAACTAACGATTTCAAAGTCATAAATTCCACTGCTATGTTTAAAAAAGTGCTTTCAAGACTTGAGTCTCACTCACCACAATCTTGCTAGAGCACTTTTGACTTTATAAATCATTAAATTAAAAAAATTATAATATACTTTAAATAGGTTTAAATGTATACTGCATTTTTCAACCAATACTGCCAAGTGGGCGATTTGTGTGTGTGAGTGTGTGTGAGTGTGTGTGAGTGTTTATAAGTATCATACCAAGCAAATTAATTTATTATTACTTTATTGAACATTCAAATCAAATGTGTTTACTAATGTCATTTTTAGATAAATTTTTATTATCTAACACAGCTAGTGCATTTGTAACACGTACCTTTTAGATGATTTAAAATGTAATCTTTGTACATAAAAATCTTCAGATATTTTAAAAAATTGTGGGGGTAGAACATTCTTTCCCCCACACACCTTCCCCATAAAATCGCTTTTGTATGCAATCTTTACACATAAAAAATCTTTGTTTCTATTAAACACTCTACAAAAGTAATAAAACTTGTTAACCTAAAAAAGGTTTTATTCTTTGTATTTTGTAAATATTTTACATCGTGTTGAGAGAAGTAAAAGCTAGAAATATTTTATACAAAAGACAGGCTAACTCTACAAAAGTAGAGTTAGCCTGTCTATTACAAAAGTAATGTAAGTAAAAGTAACATATAACTACTTGAGCATTTTATTCCTTTTTTAAAAAAATGCACGGTTCTTAAATTGATGAACTTGATTATAAAAATATGACTAAAAGAGGTGTATTTTTTGCTAGTGGGACTTTATTTTATACTTTTTGTTGAAATAATTAAAGGAAACCCAAACACTATGATGATAAAATGCATATTTCTGAAACACATATAAAGAAATATAAAGAAATGAATTTTATAATAACTATAAGTTTAGTGCAATAAAAACCTTTTGAAAATTTCCAGAAATTTCCCGGAAAATTTCCAGAAGTTTTCAACTCTAATTTGAACACACATTTTTAGTAAAAAAACTTTTATGTAACATGAGTATTTGCATGAGTAGCATTTCATAATGAGTAGCATTTCATAAAAACTTTCACAAACAATGAGTAGCATTTCATAAAAATGAGTGCATTTCATAAAAACTTTCACAAACAAAATGTAACAATGAGTAGCATTTCATAAAAACTTTCACAAACAATGAGTAGCATTTCATAAAAACTTTCTTTCAGTATTAAGTATTCAGTTTAAATCTTTTTAATATTTCATACAACTTGTTTTCATATTTAAAATAAAACTTAACATTAACAGGGACGAAACATTACTAGGCCTGTTTTGGCACTGCTGGAGTGGTATGGGCGCTCAAATAATATTTATTATTTGTTTTTAGAAAAAAAATTTCAGTTTTAAAAAAATTAGAGAAAAAGTTTCAGTTTCAAATGCAATAGTAAACAACACATTTTTTTTGTTTATTTAAGTTGTTCATTTTTCTTTAGGACAATAAAATAAATTAAAAAATAATTTCATGACATAATTTGCTTAATGTTTAAAACTGTCCTTTGGTTACTAATAAAACATTAGATAATAAAAGAAAATGAATTGTTACAAAACTCAATCTAAAGACAATGGAAATAAGTATGAAAATTTTATTTTTCGCATTGCTGAAAGATAAAAGAATTTAAAAATATTCATTTGTAATAAAGTTATTTTTTTGCTTATTGGCAACTAAAAGTTAACTGCTTATAATGATAATCATTATTAAAAACATTTTGTTCAAAAAAAACAAAAACAAAAGTAAAATTTTCAGTCCTAATACCATTTAGTAGTCATGCAAATTTCAATTTTTGAATGAATGAGCTTTCGACCCTTAGCTCGCTATTTTATTTGACATTAGGAAAATAAAAAAACAAAAAAAAGAAAGCTATTTCTGAAAGTTTTGTTTCTCTTCATATTCTTTTTGTCTTTAATAATAATAAAAATAACAATAAAAATAAATTAACAAATTTTTCTTAAGTTTTTTTTTATACCTAAACTTGTCTTAAATGTTTAAAAAAATCCATAGTAAACTTATTTAATGTACACAATGTTTTATTTTAAATAAATTTTTTTAATTTGACTTAAAAAAAAAGGTGTCTTAGAATTATCAGTAAAACTGTCATTTAACATTTAGTAAAAGTTAAATGAACATAATTTAAAAAATATTTAAATCAACCCAATTTTATTGAACATAATTTAAAAAATATTTAAAACCAAAATCAGAATTAAAATGATAGAAACTACGCTTGTTAAACGCAAATGTTTTGTAGTCAAATAGTTGACTATGTATATATATTATATAATATACTATTTTATAATATTATCTATTCTATCAATATTAACTCTGGGTTCATCACTGTTTAAATTACTTGAATGTTTATATATATATATATACATATACATATATATATATATATATATATATATATATATATATATATATATATATATATATATATATATATATATATGTATATATATATATATATGGTTGCATTTGGGAGTACGGAAGGAAAAAAATAATTCTTATACTAACAAATACATCACTTTTAATTAATTTTGACTTACGTCCAACATTTTCGTGTTGTCAGAAAGAACCAATTAATTTAACTACAAATTAATCATTTTTTAAAAAAACCGCAAAAACGCAAATTTAATTGACCAGAATTTTAAAAACATTCTGAATATTTTTAAAACATTCTGAATGTTTTTAACAATATAGTTTTTATTTTTATTTTTTTTAATAAAATGTTTTTACTTTTATTTTTTTAACAAAATGTTTTTATTTTTATTTTTTTTACTGTAAATCATGCACAAATTGCATGATTTACAGTAAAAAAAATAAAAATAAAAACATTTTGTTAAAAAAATAAAAGTGTTGCTACATCGACTATCTTAAAACCTGACTCGCAACAAAGCGCTGTTACATTGACTAACAAATAGCCTGACTCGCAACGGAGTGCTGCTACATCGACTGAGGGTTTGGTTGGGGCAGACAGTCTATCAAGTAATAAAAAAAAAATCGCTAACTGGTTGTCGGAAAAACTTTCTGACAACCAGTTAGGGTTTTATTTATATATATATATATATATTTATTTATATTTATATATATATATATATATATATATATAGATATATATATATAGAGAGAGAGAGAGAGAGAGAGAGAGAGAGAGAGAGAGAGAGAGAGAGAGAGAGAGAGAGTATAATTATATAAAAAAAATATCTAGTAAATGAATTTTGTAAAGTACCTGACTTAGCCTATGCCCTTCGTGTTCATCAAGTACATGGTGCTGTTTTTGAGTTTTGGCATAATAATTTTTCCAAAAATCATTAACTAATGGAGCACATAGAGTCATCAATCTTTCCTCTGGTTCCCATGTTTCTTGCCATCGAACTTTATAGTAAATTTTACTGTCCTGTAAAAAAAAATTAGATAAATTAATATTTTTTAATATTTATTTGTACTACTGTAAAGTAATATAAAATAATAAACAACAACCTAAAATAATATTTATTCTGTGTCATATGACACGCAAGATATTTTACTTTTTGGAGCTTTTTTTAAACTGGATTCTGGAATATATTTGATTTTTATATTTCTTTTATTCTATTTGTTTTATTATATATCATATATTTTCTTTCATATTTTTGTTTTATTATATATTATATTTATATCTATACCATTTTTAAATATCTTTTATCTTCTTTGTACTACTTTATTCATATCATAAAAATCATATTTTTCTTATAAATTTATTCTCAGTTCAATTTATGTCAAACAAAATTTAATAACTAAAATATGCTTTTTTTTTAAAAAAAAGCGTTATTGTAGAATTAAATACTATGTCATATAAAACACATTAAATCTCAAATCAAAACTTAGCAGTTACATTTGTGATCTGGCTTTGAGATTGAGAAGGAGACAAAAATATTTTTAAGAACTTTGAACTAAATGCTTTTAAACGTTTAAATATTTTGCTAACTTCATATCTTTTTCAATTAATCATTAATTAAACAAAACAGAAGAAAAAATATTAAGGAGAGCTTTATTTTAATATCAATCTAATTTTAATATCAAATCTAAAACAATCTGACATCAGAAGCTGTAAATGTCAATAATATTTTTATGTTAAAGAAAAAAATCAACACTAAGAATTTCAAAACTGCTATATTAAATTTAAAATGTGTATATAAAGTTATAAATAATCATTTATTCCATTACATTAAACCTTTCTACTTGTATTACAATTTGTATATGCTAATGTTGTACACTATTTTAACAGTTGCTTAAAGGCACATTGTTTGCCTCCAACTATATTTGGACCTGCATGTCTTTAAAATATATATTCTTATTCAAATAAATTAAATACTATCTTATTCTAATATTATTGGTTTGCCTCATAAAATAACTTCATATGAAATCTAGACTTCCATTCTTGAAAGTCCTATAGAAGTTTTAGCAATCAACAAAACCAAGAGAAGAAATTAATTGAGCAATCAAGCTAAACAATATATCAAAAAACACAGAAAAAATACGTTTTTTTTAAGATCAACTCTAAGTTAGATTATAAATAGGCTACTTATGGGTAAAGCTACAGTTAAGCGGCCCAAAATAATTTAATTTTTTTGCTTGTTGCACATTTGTTGGTGGAGACATTTTAAACAGAAGGAATATTAATTGGTTTCAGTACATACATCAACTATCTTATAGCCTGCTGCTGCAAGGGAGTGTGCTACAACATTGACTGAGGGTTTGGAATGAGGCAGCAATCTTTTTTTCATTTATTATTCCAATAAATAAATAATAAAATTTATTTCTGAAATAATGTTTTGAAAATTATTTTTCGAAAAAGGAACAATATTTGTTACATTTTTTTTTTTATTAACAATTTTTTATATTATTAATGCATTATTAAGTATTGTAAAAAAAAGTTAAATAAAAAAACTTTAAAATTTTAATAGTTTTAATAATTCGAAAAATAATAATAATAAAAAACATTAGTTTAATAATTAAAATTTAATAATTTTAATTTGATAATAATTAAAAACAGCAACAAGATGAAGAACAACAACAACATTAACAATAAAAATAACAGAAATTACAACAATATAAATATAATAATATATTTTTATTATAATAATAATGCATTAATAAAACACGAAATCAATTTATTTCAAAATATAATAATTTGTAATATCCAAAAGATCATTTGGTTTTGTAAAACGCATTTTCCCAGCAGCTACTTTCGCTTTCGTGTAAACAAATTCATTTTCCTGATTATTCCCATTTTACATGTGATGAAGATGTAATAAACAATAAAATATATAACCTGTCCCAAAAATGTATCTGTTATTTTCTCAACAGCAAATCGTGTTCCCTCAAGTGGATTCAAAATGGGAAGAGAAAAACTTTCTCCGTTACACGCCATGTAAAGAAATTGAAAATGGAAAAAGACGAAAAACTCCTCAATACTAACGTTCTTTGCAAATCAAAAAGCAATTTTATAAAAGTTCGTTCACGAAAAATTGACCAATGATAAACAATTTATGTTAGTTATGACACAATTCATACCGAAATAAGAAATGTAAATAAAAAGGATTTTACGGCATTGACCGGCGACCGGTTAACTACGAGTTGTTTTAATAGAGTTTCTTGAAATTTAAAATGAGCTATTCTTGTTTTTATTAATTTTGTGTCTATAAAGCTGCTTCAATAGGATTTAACAAATTTTTTATATTTTGAAGCGAAGCGCTTCAACAATTGCGCTTAAAAATATATACTGAGATTGAGATAAGGTTCTAAAATCTTTTTTTTTCCAATCAAACTTAACTTTACACAAACAATATTTTAACTGTCTAACCTAAACAGTGTCTTTTTATACCCATTTTTAATTCAAATTAAACTTACATATTAAAATTTACTTCGCTGAAAGTGGAAAACAAACTTTAAGGTTATAAAGTGACTCTTTGCAAGTGTTTTGGTTTTTGATAGAAAACGGTCAATTAAAATGCAACTTATTTTATCAAGAAATTCAAATAGCAGCATTAGAAGGATGTAAAAAAACCTTACAATGTAGCGACTACACGAAGTTATCAAAACAGTTTGTGGTCTGAAAGGGAAAAGTTAAACGCAATGTAGGTAAGCGGAAGTTTACGTTTTGCGGAACCGAAAAATGTTCTATTAAGCAAATTTTTTTTTTTGCTTGTCTTTTTTTTTGAGAGTTTCAAATCACAATAGATATTTTTTTAAAACTAGAAATATTTAACTTTTTTATTATGTGTTTTTTGATAACGAGGTTTTGAAAATGAAAGAATTTAAAAATGGTTTTATTGACAAATAAAACATAGTTTACTTTAAGCATTCAGTAAATTTTGAAGAAATGGTAATCTACTATTTTTTCTAACCTATTCTTTCATTTAAATTTACACATTTTCTAAAACCTTGTCAATTTTTATTGCACAAATTTTTGTAGTGGAATGTTGAAAAGTAGGAGGTGGGGGAGGGGGGGGGGGATGAAAAGATGAAAAAACAAATACAACATTTATTATTTGAGCAATACAATCTGATTTAGATAAAACTTTACTCTGTACCGTTTCATTATAGAAATGAGAGTGCAACTTATATAGTATTTATATAAACGAAGCATTTTTGAAAATATTGTGTGTTAAACCATCACCTCCATTTTCACCCTAACATAAAAATACACTTCTTATATTTGGCGGTGGTCTAAAAATTAATATAACTTTTATATAAATTAAAATAACTTTTTTTAATATAAAAATTACCAATTCTACAAAAAAGACACTCTTTTTTAGCAAAAATATGCATTTTTTGGTGGTTAAGATGGTGGTTCAGCATCCTCTCTTGCCCCTGGATACGCTTGATGGATAGAGTAGATTGCAAATTTTTAGTCCACTGTCACACTTATTATTTACCACCAAGTTATAGGCATTTAGATAAGAAAGTTATAACAAATTAGATGAAGAAAAACTAAATTTTGACCACAGCTTCTTTAACAAATCCATATATCAAAAATTTGCTACTAAAAACCATATTACCTTTTGTTGAAATGTTAAATTTTGATAAATTTTTTACCTTTACAAGACTCCATTTAAAAGCTTTTTATTGATAAACAACATCTAGTATAATTTAGCATATTCTAGGATTTTATTAATTTAAAAATTTTATGTCACGTAACTATACAAGGTTGCTGTTAATAAAATTTGTATTCAAAATACAGTTAAAGAATACATTGACGAATGCAATGTATAAAGAGTCATCAAATGATTGTTTTTATAATGAAAATCAAGAATGTTTTAACATGGTTTTAACTGAAATTTACTTACAAATGTATTTATAAGTTGACTCTTTTTTTTTTTTTACAAGAAATGAATGAATTCAAAAGCAATGCAGAAAATTTTTATTCTTTACTTCATCAAAAGTACACAACTGAGCCAATTACGATAAAAATAATACCTAAAGAACTACATTATTAATTAATAACACTATGGGTGGAATGCAAGAAGCAAACTTGAAATTTGAAGTAATTCTTCAAATCTTAAATTTGGCTCGAGCAAATGTAAAGAGTGATCTTGAACTCAAGCTATACTAGATAACTGACGGTTTTCAAGTTTTCAAGTTAAAGTAAAAATCTTTTCCGTATGCAAGAAGCGAACTTGAAATTTCAAATTTTACTTCAAGTCTGAATTTGAAATGAATTTGTTCTTGAAAATTTAGATTACAAGTTGTTTTTTGAAGTTTAGTGCAGACCAGTATTGAAAGCAAACTTGAAATAAAAAAATAAATCTCGATCATAATTTTGTACGTATGCGGTGAAAAGTTGTATAGAATTTTTTATTTTCAAAATAATTTTGGAAATATGTTTGTCAATTTACTCATTTCATGAATGAATTACAAATAGAACATTATTTTTATACTATATATATAAATACATTTCACCAGTACAACAACTGTCAATTAAATTTCGGTTTAATGCTACCGGTTCATTTCAGGTGAGAAAATAATTGTATTATCATTATAACTATGTGATCATAATTATAACTATAACAAATTAAATTATAAAAAAAAATGTTGTTATAGCTTTTAATAAATTTTCTGCTAATTCCCTACGTAATTAGTGTTTCATTGCAGCCTTTTTAAAGTTCAATTTTTTTAAATAAAAGTTTCAACAAGAAAAATGAATAAAAACCTTGTGTGTGAAAACAAGGTTGTTATTATTCATTTTTCTTGATAACCGCATAGTATATACGCCAGCGGTTCTCAACCTTTACATTGCCGCGACCCTTTTATTACAACCCCTATGATATAGAGACCCCAACTGTAAAATTATTTACGCTCATAAGCCTAAGTAATTGTACTTTTGCTATTGTTATAATATAAAATTATATATCAATATAAATTTCCGCATATAAAGGAATTATTTTCATTGTGAAAAACTGAACATAGCTAAAGTTTTATGTTTAATCACAAGACAATATGTAATTACATTTTGTTCAAAATAGATGTCTAATTATAATTAAATTACAAGTAAATAAATTTTATCTTTATGACTTGCATTTATATTTACTTTTCTATATCACCTATTCACCATATTCAAGTTGCATACTTATGTGAAAATTTGAAAAGCATGACGTATTATGGATAACAGTCTCATTTACAATACACTGCAAATGACTACATTCCTACAATATTCTTGCGACAGTATGTGCACAAAATGTCAATGTCAGTGCGAAGGTTGAGCTTGTTTTTGTTTCACCAGATCAGAAATTCTTGGGGCAGTCTTTGCAAGAGCACAACGAAGGTCATCTTCTGCATTAAGTCTATTTCTGTATTTAGACTTTTTTTTTTTTTTTTTTTTTTTTTTTTTTTACTTGATAACTAACAGGCTGGAAAACCCTGTTTTGCAAAGATATGTTGTTGGAAATGGAAGAAGAAGGCGCAACACAATCTCAGACAGAACAGGATATGGTTGAAAACACTTGATCCAAAACTGTGTTACTGACATTAAAGAGAAATCATTTTTTGCTGCATCGCTATTTATGAGTTCAATAAACTCTTCCTGCGATGTCTCAGGAACATCTTCAACTTTAACTGTGAATGGATTTCTGGCAAGTGCAAACGGGATGTTAGGTAGATTTGGAAAGTATGATGAAATTTTGTTAGCAAGCATGTGCAAATGTTCTTTCACAGAAATTATCATTGTATTCCGTTTGTCAGACTCAACGCCATTTTCCTCATAGAAAGCAGATAAGGTTGGCAACATGTAAATTTTATTTTCATTCAATTTTGTTTGCCAAAGCTGAAGTTTAAAAACACGCTTTAGAACTTTTTCTCTCGATAACCATCTCACTTCAGTGTAAAACAGCAGAACATTGTTGGTCGCATCCAACTCATTACAAAGTTTTGAAAATAGTCGACTATTTAAAGCACTCGCTTTCACGAAATTGATAGAACCAATGACGCTCTTCGTTACATCTAGTAACTCTTGTGGCAGTGTTTTCGTTGCTAATATTTGTCGATGAATCATGCAGTGAGTTCTAATGACATTTGGTGACTCATTCTGTACCAAATGTTGAAATCCAGACCGACATCCTAGCATACTTGAAGCAACATCTGTGCAGACACCACAAATATCTTCCCAAGAGATATTATAATTTTTCAGAAATGAACTAACTTTGTCAAATACATCACCTGCAGTAGTAGTAGTTTAAATAGATTTGCGAAAGAGAAACTCGTCTTTAAAATTGTCACCATTTATATACCTCACGAAAACCAGTAATTGTGAACAATTTTCAACGTCTGTGGATTCATCAAGTTAGATGCTAAATATTGGAAGTGGAGCAGATTTAATTTCCTGGAATATCTGATCAATAATATCAGTAGACATGTCAGCTATTCTCCTGTGAACAGTATCATTAGACAAGAAAATTGCATTCAGTTTGGTAACATATTTGGTTCCAATCATAACTCTAACAATGTCTTTGGCCGCTGGCAACAGCAACTTTTCGGCAATGTTGTGAAGTTTCATAGCTCTGGCGATTCTGAGAGATACTAAATAAGAAGCTTCAACAGCCGATATGTTTTGTTTATGATACTTGCCACTAGAGTCAACTTTGGCTTTCTTGACTCCCTCAGCTTTACATCTAAAATACTGGATGTCCTTATCGGTATAGCTCAGATGCTTGCTATCAAAATAGCGTCTTAGTTTATTCGGCTTCATAGATTCGGCTGATAGAACTTCATAACAAATAACGCACTGGGGTTTCTCAATGCCTGCTGTAACTATTAAAGTAAAACCATACCGTAAAAAATCGTCATTATATTTTCTTTTCTTAACGTTCTTTTCTTCGAGATCCATTTTCATGGGGTTTTTTATAATGCAAATATTAGCTTCTATAACAGACAAAAAAATTTTAAAAAACGATGTGTTACTAATTAGACATGACAGTGTTTTTCAGTACATTAATCTTCACCATAGAATAGATGACATAGAAATAATTTTTATGAAATCTATGATGTTATAGTTAAATAATGTTTGTGTAAATTAAAAAGTTTAAAAATCCACGTTTTTCTATCTGACTAAAAAGAAAAAAATAATTTTCTTCTCTGTTACGCCTGAACTGATTTGTTAACATGTATGTAAATTTTTAATTCATATTACTTTGAACAATTTATAAAATTTTAGAAGTGAAAACGTGATATACATACACCTCTCTTTCTCTCTCTCTCTCTCTCTCTCTCTCTCTCTCTCTCTCTCTCTCTCTCTCTCTCTCTCTCTCTCTCTCTCTCTCTCTCTCTCTCTCTCTCTCTCTCTCTATATATATATATATATATATATATATATATATATATATATATATATATATATATATATATATATAAATATATATATATACAGTATTGGACAAAACTTTTTTTAATAATTAAAGAAAGTATCTAGAAGTTTCCAGAAGCATGCAGAAGCTTCCAGAAGTTTCCAGAAGAAGCATCTGGAAGCATCCAGAAATATCCAGAAACATTCAGAAGCATTCAGACGCATCCAGAAGCTTCCAGAAGCATCTAGAATCTTCCAGAACAGTTTCACACAGGTTCATTTTACTATATAAGAGACATGTAAATCGACATGTAATTCAGTCAGTATATGGAAGTCAATCAGTCAGTATTATCAAGACAGTTTATCGAAGTGAGTTTTATCAAAGTGTTTTATCGAAGAACATCAATACAAGAAGTGAAATAAAACAAGTGTTTCATTACATCAAAACAGTTCACATCCAACCAAGACGTTGTGTTCCACAGAGCATTATTGTATCATCACAAGGTAAATGTAACACGGTAAGCCTTGAGAAGCGTGATTAAATTTTATTACTTTTATGACTTCAAGTGCAAAAATGGCTCCCGACAGTCTTGGATTGGAACTACGAAAGAAAATTATTGGCAATTACGTAAGTGGAATGTCACAAAAAAGTATTTGTGATAAATATCGCGTAAAAAAATAGACCGTATCAAGACTATGTTCCAAATATCGTTCTACGGGGAAGTTGGCAGCAGAAAACAAAGGTGGAAGACCGCGTTCCACCACTTCTAGAGAGGATTCTATGATCGTTAGATCCGTCAAGAAGGATCCTTGGATATCATCAGTCGAGATACAAAAGCAATTAGAGCTGCCTGTATCGGACCGAACAATCAGACAACGTGCTGTTGAAGCCGGATTGTTTTCTCGACGCCCTGCAAAGAAACCGCTGATTTCACTAAAAAACCAGAAGAAAAGACTCTTGTTTGCTACATCTCATATTGACTGGAATGTGCAGAAATGGCGAACTGTTCTGTTCAGTGATGAATCGAAGTTCAACATCATTGGGAGCGATGGCATTGGTCGTGTACGTCGACCGGCCGGAAAACGCCTTGATTTATGTTACTGCAATAAGACCGTGAAGCATGGTGGAGGCAATGTAATGGTCTGGGGGTGTTTTTCTGCTTACGGTCTAGGTCCAATACATCGAAACGATGGAATAATGGACCGTTTCATGTATAAAAATATCCTGAAAGATGTTATGTTACCTCATGCTGAATGGAATATTCCAATAAAATGGGTTTTTCAGCAAGACAACGATCCGAAACACACTGCAAAAGTAGTCAAGCAGTGGTTTCAAGACAACCACCTATCGGTGATGGATTGGCCGCCTCAATCTCTGGATCTCAACCCTATCGAGAACCTGTGGGAGATTGTCAACCGCAGAATTAATCGTGAAGGTGTTCGTAATAGGGATCAACTGTTTGAACAAATCCAAAAGGCCTGGGCAGCAATTCCACAAAGTTTCATTGATCACCTGATCGACTCTATGCCTCGAAGATGCAAGGCTGTGATTGACAACAAAGGATTCGCCACGAAATATTGATAGCGAAATACAGCTTGGTCAACATTTTGTCGAGTTGCACTTGTTTTGTCCAAAAGGAAATCAACTTTTTTTAATACTTTTGATTAATTTATTAATTTTTGTGTACAAATAATGAACTTTGTGATGAATAAAACTTGAAGAACTTTGTCTCTAAACAGTTACATAGTTATTTCTCTAAATTAAAAAAATGCAGCACTTTTATATAAAGAAACTGAATTAGCATTATTTGGTTGCACTCGTTTTGTCCAATACTGTATATATAATATTATATATATATATATATATATATATATATATATATATATATATATATATATATATATATATATATATATATATATATATATATATATATATATATATATATATATATATATATACATATATATATATATATATATATATATATATATATATATATATATATATATATATATAAATTATAAATTAACTCTAAATATTGTTTACGAATTTTTTTAACTTCCATATTTTATTTGCAATTGTTCATGACGTTGTGAAACAATACCATTAGATAATTTTTGTTAAAATTAAAATGTGATTGGTTAACTTTAAACATGATAATTACGCGGTGTTTTATAGAAAAACATTTTGTGTCCGGACAAACAGACAAGAAAGCAAGTTAAGAAAAACGTGGTAAAAATAGTAACTACTGTCGTACCTCATACTCGCGAGGGTGCCCACCAAGAAGTTGATATATATATAGATCGTGAATTTCTAACACTTTTATTGAAACCTCTCTTATAGTTCTCCATCCTCTCAAGAATTCTGTCATATTTATATTTTGAATAATCGGGTCTAGTTATATATAGATCTCTTAATTATTTTCTTTCAAATATGATTGCATTAATTAGCCTCCTCATGATTATATTATTCAGTATTAGCCTATTCAATCAGTCCCATTAAGTTTGTCGAAAGATTACTTTCGACAAGTACAACTGAAAAAAATTTTGTACAATAACATCATGTTTTACATATTAGAATAGAGACAAAAATCCCCATATTTCGAAAGTCCTAGGCGACCCCTGGCAAATCGCCATTCGACCCCTGGCGGGTCGAATGGCGATATGCCAGGGGTCGCCTAGAGCCTTCAAGCCGCCTGGGATAAAACCTTTTTTGGCGCCCTTATAGATTTCGCTTCATATATATACTTAGCATAGAAGCAAAAAAATGCATTATGCCTTTATAAAATCATAAGATTTGAAAGTAGCTCTTGTCCCATGGTAGCTCTGAAGTGGTTTTTATAATCATAAGTTTACTAAAAGATCTTTCACCCTCTGCAACGGATATTGGCATTGTGTAAAAGATGCGCAAAAGTATGCATATCGATGGGAAAATTGGTTGTAAGCCTTTGGAATATATTTGATTTAAAAGATTGAGAGAGTTGCCTCTATTGAAAAAGGAAGATGCTTTCAACCAGTCAAAATGAAAAATTTCCTCAACAAGGTCATCTTCTTTAACGTCATTTGAATAGAATTTCGTAAGTTAACGAGCTTTGTCATCTTGTGAAGAAGGGTCTTCAGACTGAAGCCAGATTAAGGAAAACTGAGAATAAACCTTTTTTGCCACATTAAACCTTGATTGAATTTGTAGAATTATGTGGTCCAATGCCACGTTGAAAATAGTTACTTCAAAATTCTTTTCTGTATCGTCGAGGTAGTGGGCTGTATATGATGGTTCACTCTTTTTCACTCTTCTTGTGCCTTTCCCTTTAAATTCTGTATCAAAGCCTAGGTTTCCAGCCACCAGCTTTGCTTCAGTCAAAATAAAACTCCACGACGAACGAATGCGACCAAGGTTATCTAGAAGTTGTTGAATGAGGATGACTTCTTCTTCAATGGTGATTGACTCCAACTGGAGACATCGACTAACACCATCAATATTTTGCAGTGTCTTATACAAAATGGTCAGGAGAACTACTTATTTAAATGATTTAAAATATTTTCCTAACGATTTCGCTTGATTTAGCATGTCCGCAGTTAGGTCAAGTTGATTAACGGTTCTATCCAAAGCAGCAATGATTTCTCATGGTTTTTTCACTAAAGGTTTTACAGCTGCAATGTGGGCTGACCATCTAGTATCTGAGAGCTTGTGAAGTGATAAAGCAGTTTCTTCAAGAAGAATTTTCCATCTTGCATGGGTTGCAACTAAAGAACACGTTAAGGGCTTGGATATTGCCAAAAAACGTTTTGATCTCAGCGCAAGACTCAGCAGCATGAACTCCAGCTAAATTTAAACTATGCACACCGCAAGGAATTTATAAAGCGAACAGATTTTTTTCCAATATATAAGCTTGGGCTCCATTATAGATTCCAGCCATATTAGAACAATTGTCATATACTTGGCCTCTTAATTTTTGTAAATCGAGATTCACTTTTGCTAAAACATTGCAAGATAAATAAGCAATATCTGCACCTTTCTTTTTCCCAAATCATCTCACCCGAGTTGAATCGCACAAATCGAAGAATAAACGTCATTTGTTCGGTGTGAGATACATCTGGGGTCCCACCGGTAACTATCGTAAAATATACGGCATCTTTTACTTCTTTCACAACTGCTTCTTGAACTAATGTAGCGCATTCACTGATGAATTCGTTTTGTGATTGCCAGGAGAGATAGTGAGCTTGCATTCTGGTTCCCTTATTTTGATGACGAGCAACTGTTTCAAGATGATTCTTTAATGTTTCGTTGTGACGAGAAATAAGTTCAAGGCAACTTAAAACGTTCCCTTTCTTGTTCTTCTCCATCGACAAATATTGCTCTAAAACAATAGTTTCTACGTTAATTAAATGTATATCATAGAAGTTCTGTAATAATAAAGAACTTATTCTTAATTATTTAGAGTTCTGACCTAGAATATTTACCTCTAAATGATAAGTTTTGAGATGCTAAAAATAAAGTTGCATCTAAAATACAACGAAGTATTTCACGCCATCTGGCTACTTCCTTTCCTAGTGCCTTTTGGAATTCTGAGTCAATTCCGTGCTGATTGACAAGAGCTGATTGCAAAGTCTTCCAATTGAGATAATGACTTTGATGAACTGGGTTGCTTTGATGACTTTTGATACGATCACTCAATTTTCTCCAGTCATTTATTATTCCTCCATTCCAGCAAAGAAGAAGAGATTGATCCCCATTGGATCCGGAATTTTCACATCCAAATAAAGAACACGGGAAACAAAGAGGAGAGTTAGACGATGGGCTCCGTATCAAATAATCTCTTTAAACTTTTTCTCCATTAGGCAATGCAATGAAAAGAACTTCTTTTGGGAAGGCCCTGTTATTAGAAGCATCTCATGGGAAATCATCAGGTAAAGTTGACGGACCTTTTTTGATTATTTCTTCTTTTTCTTTTTGCTCAAGAATCAATGGCCAGAGTGCTGGGTCATATTCAACGCCTGAATTTAAAAAAATGAATTAAAACTTAATACTTAATTAATTGTTTAACTATTTTGAATTATTGTTTGTGTAAAAACCTTTATTTTCTTCGGTTTTCAATTCATCATTAAAACTGTCGTCTGTTTCATTTTCCACTGAACCACGAGAATGTAGATCAACGATAT
This sequence comes from Hydra vulgaris, assembly GCF_038396675.1. Taxonomy (NCBI): domain Eukaryota; kingdom Metazoa; phylum Cnidaria; class Hydrozoa; order Anthoathecata; family Hydridae; genus Hydra; species Hydra vulgaris. The sequence goes on along the minus strand of NC_088928.1, from coordinate 44,438,775 downwards.
CCTCAACGCAATCATCATTATCATAATACGATAATTCTATTGTTTGTTCTGTTATATTTTTTAATTCGGCCGACTTGAAAAATGATTAATTATTATTAGTAAGTTGCTTCGAAAATAATATATATATATATATATATATATATATATATATAGACCTATATATTTCTACTAACTCACCTTCAAATCAGTATTTTGATTAGTAGCTTTATAAAACCAACGTAATTCTTGGAGCGTTTGTTTATTTTTTTTCACATTCTTTTGCCCTTTTGGAAGCCAATGCCCTATTTTGGGCACCAGAAAGTTTTTTACGATTCGTTATTAATAGTTACTGTAAGTAACCGTACGCATCAATAAAATAATAGCATAGTCAACTACGCAAGCTCGTCAAAAAATTATAAACTCAATCTCAAAAAGCTAATGTCATAAATCAATATTTCAATAGTTAAATATAAATCTTAAACATGAATTACCATAAATAAGTTGATCGTAAAGAGTTAAGAAATATTTACTATTACTTTCTAAATTCTGAATAGAATTATTTCTAAATTGTATTCACAGTTTGTTATTGTTAAATACCAACGTTTAAGTTTTTGTACTTTAGTCTGATGAATTCGAAAATATCAAGGGACATTTTTAATTTAATAGCGTCTGGAGTACGAAATTAATGATGAGTTCGTATTTTAAAATTTTTCGAGGAATTAAAAATAATGATATAACGCGAGTAATATATACATTTCAATTATGGCATTTTAAGATTTAAAAAAACTATTTTTATTTTACTTCGTAACACTTTTAAATTTATTTTATATTTCAAAATATAAGCTCGGAATTACTATTTAAAAATATATAGCTAATTTGGTTTTTTTTCCTTCACAAATACTCTGCACCCTTTTCACAGCAGCTGAAGTTCCAGGAAGACGGAAAATGTATTCCAACACTAGTGAAAAATTTGCTACTGAAATGCCCTTTTCTCCAAAATGTTTCATCATCAGGACCCATTTTTCTTCACAACTCATATCATCAGATTTCCAAGTTTCAGAATTAGTTGACAAGTATGCCTTGACCAAAACAACTTCATCAAATAGTTCATCAGTATTTATTGCTGTACGTCCAATTTTTCGGTTAATTCTTTCTGCAGCTTCTTCCAACTCTTGAAATGTAGTTGCACTGTTTTGAATCCACATGAACTTTTCAGCATCAGCAAAGCTATTTTTCCAAAGGTCAATATAAGAAAGACATCTCTCGTAAAAACCAGAAAATTCTTTTTTGACAGCAATTTCGTCAATAATTCCGTCTTCAAATAGTTTTGCAAGTATCTTTTTAGCTTCCAGTGGAATAAACTTATTCTCAAATCTCTCCTTCAGATTATTCTGCAATACTTTTATCTTATTAACAATATCACATGCACTTGCTCATGTTTTTTCAATTCTCAGAATTGTTTTGTTGAATGTCTGAAGCTGACCATGCCTTATCATGTCTGCTACCACTGTCATTTCTGCCACCTGATCAGGACAGTCAGGACAGACCCTTCAAATCAGCACTATGGTAGCCCTTTATATATATATATATATATATATATATATATATATATATATATATATATATATATATATATATATATATATATAATAGCAAATGTAACTATTTTAAATTTAAAATGCATTAGATTACTTAAGATATTTCTTTTTCAAAAACGTTTCAACCACTTCTGTAGCTTATTTAGTTCCAAAGATATACGTGTTTTAATATTTTCAATTCATAGACTTTATGAAATATTTTCTAACGTTAAATTTTTTTATCTGTTTTGCTTCATTTCACAAGAAATAGTTTACCAACAACAAAAAACACAAGCAAACTGGTAAGCAATATATAATGAAAACCTGACACCGTTAATCAAAATAATGATATATATATATTTGCAGCTAACGCATACGCATTATAAAATCCCATATTTTAATAAATATTGAATCACCGTGGGTAACGTTGAAATTTTCAACGTTTTTTTTCAACGTTGAAATAACGTTGAAATTCAGATCGTTATTTTTCAACCATATATCAACCAACTCGCAATGTTGAAATAACGTTATGTGCTTGCTGGGATTTTGATACTTTAGATAAAGACTTTTTAATTTTTACTATTAAAAATAAAGTAATGAATATTACACTCTAATGTTTTTTATTTTTACTATTAAAAACATAGACACAATAATGTTTTTTATTTTTACTATTAAAAATAAAGACACAATAATGTTTTTTATTTTTACTATTAAAAATAAAGACACACTAATGTTTTTTATTTTTACTATTAAAAATAAAGACACACTAATGTTTTTTATTTTTACTATCAAAAATATAGACACACTAATGTTTTTTATTTTTACTATTAAAAATAAAGACACACTAATGTTTTTTATTTTTACTATCACAAAATAAAGACACACTAATGTTTTTTATTTTTACTATTAAAAACATAGACACAATAATGTTTTTTATTTTTACTATTAAAAATAAAGACACAATAATGTTTTTTATTTTTACTATTAAAAATAAAGACACACTAATGTTTTTTATTTTTACTATTAAAAATATAGACACACTAATGTTTTTTATTTTTACTATCAAAAATAAAGACACACTAATGTTTTTTATTTTTACTATCACAAAATAAAGACACACTAATGTTTTTTATTTTTACTATCAAAAATAAAGACACACTAATGTTTTTTATTTTTACTATCAAAAATATAGACTCAATAATGTTTTTTATTTTTACTATAAAAAATATAGACACAATAATGTTTTTTATTTTTACTATCAAAAATATAGACACAATAATGTTTTTTATATTTACTATTAAAAATAAAGACACACTAATGTTATTTATTTTTACATTTAAAAATAAAGTAGTTAATAGTTTTTTTTTGGCAAACACGTCTGTTGCAGAAGTGGAGTTGGAATCTTTATTAACCTTTATTTGGGATCCAATTCAGTGATCCTAAAAAAAGATTAGGATATTATCATATGTATATAAATAAATATCAATAATTTTTTTTTTTAAACTTATAATATCTAACTTGTTAGTTTAAATTAACTTTAGGACGCTATATTCTAAACTTTTTAATCAACTTAACTTATTTTAAAGTATTAATGAATTTCATATTTTATTCAAAAAAAACGTATCGTCTTCAAAGCGGTATGCAAGGTGTTTATTTAACAGCAACTTTAACATATGACGTCAAATTGCATACATACTTCATAAATTTAACATAACACTAAATTTGCACACACACATTTCTTTCACAACACTAACAATTTCATACAATTTATTCGAAATACATACACTATATACATTATATACACTTTACTAAGACAATGATTGCACTATACTTACATTTAATTACAAAAATACTTCACAGAATTTGAACAATAATTACACATTAATTAAACAATTGAAATAAATACACAAATATTCACAAGCTCTGTTCAAATTGTTTTTAAAATTTAATGAGATATTTTAAAGTAAATGTAAAGTTAATGAGATGTTCCAAATATAAAACAGTAGTGTTATAACCAAGATACAACAACTAATGTCAATTTGAAAGCGATGAATTTTTCACATATCAACGGCAAAGCTTGTCCTGTAGATGAATTGAACAGTTCAAAAAATATATATCAAGTTGTAAGTCATTTTTATTTTGAATTAATGTCTGTTTTGTATATTATTAATTTTTTTTAAGAAACATTGACTTTTAATAACAAGCTCTATTATAGTACGTTGTTTTGAAAAAGTTTTCTTCGTGGTTTTTGTCAAATTTACTTCAAAGTATCGGCGTAAATCTGTAAATGAAATCTGTAAAAAATTTTTGCGGGAAGTTAACTTGAGTCTGAAAAGTTTAAGTTGCAGTTGTTAAGTTGACTTGAGTCAGGTATTAAGTTGACTTGAGTCAGGTATTAAGTAAAAGAAAGTATTGATATTTTTTACCATTTAAAATACAGATTTATTTTCATTAACTAATGAAACCACTATATTAACACGTTTATGTAAACACGACAAAAATCATGACTAAAAAGTTTGTAACCATGATATTCAACCGTTGTTCGAGAAAATAAACCTTTTTTTTTAATATAATTTGTGATTTCCATTTATAGATCAATTAATGGAACTCACTTGTTCCATTTTTGGAATCAGTTGCCTAAAATTAGACAAAAAAAGTATATTTTGATACATTGCCAAACAAATTATATAAAAAAAGTTTCTTTAGTTTATTATTTTCTTTATGTTCTTTATTTAGCAAATCAACAAAAAGTTTTATGATAATTTGCAAAAAAACAAAAGTGTTCCATGTTAGCGTTCCATTTATTGGACTGCAACGACTTTTTTTTCATTAAACTTTCGTTTATATTAATTGTAATAAATATATTATTAAAGTTAAGTTATTTAAAATATCATTCATTTATACATTAGTAAAGATTGTCTTAAAATAACATGTTTTTTGTAAACTTTTTACATAGGTAGGACATCAGAAATTATTGAACTGTTCAAACGCTCAAAGGTATTCGATTAATAACACTCATTACATTGCAAACCACTACGAATCATTTCTTCAAAAAAGGGCTTTGCGTTATAAATCTATTGATAACGACCTAGATAAAGATCTTGAAGAATATCGGAGTAAATGGATTAACTTAAGAAACAAAAACCATCCGATTCAGCAACAAAACTTTAATCAAGAGCAAGACACTTTGGCAGAAAATATGATATCGACTGTTTTGTGTGGCTTTCACGATTTATTAGACAAGCAAATAAACACGATAAAAGCAGGTTCTAATACAGTAACTAGATCATCAGAAAATACTGAGTGTAATTTATTACCGGCAGATGAAAAGCGTGCATTTAACAAAAATGCTGACCAAATTGTATTAAAAAATAACAATTTTGGTGGAATAAGATTCTTGAACGTAAATTCAATTGTACTAAAAACACATGAAAATCTTTTAAAAAATAAGAAAGAACCTGTCCCTCTATTTATAGAAACTACTTCAAGAAAAAAACTTGAAAACTCGCTCAGCACTAAAGACCTTGAGTGTAAGACAAAGCTGCCCAAGATAAAAGTAGTCGGCAAGAAAAACTATTTATCAAAAGGTGAAAAAATTCGCGAGTTTTGCTTTTTTAAGTCATTATTTTTCGTAATCAAGGGTAACGAAATATATATATAACTTTTTTTAAGAAAAAGTTTTATGTATTTTGTGTAATGCATATAATTTTGGATTAATGTATTAATCTCGTTTGGAAAAATGTATTGATCGCATTAAGGATCGGCCATAAATTACGCAACGCAAAACTTATTTAAAAAATATTAGAGATTTTGCACTTTAGCGCGGCAGTTTTTGTTGGACTTGAAATCTTGTTTATTTATTTGGTTTAATTAAAGACGCGAGTGAAAACTTTTAATCTGCGAGTGAAAACTTTTAATCCTTCTCCTTTTGTCTCTAAGTTTAATTTCGCGTTACGTAATTTATGGGCGATCCATTATTCCAAAAATTGTTTGACTTTTTTGATTCGCTTTTGCTTGTTTCAGAATGATTTTGTGAAAAAATGGTTTTTAAATTTTAATTAAGAATTCTTAAAAAAAAATACTTTTGTACTCTTGAATTTTTAAAAATCTTTAATTTTTTATCATGGAAAGTTATGTGAATACTATATATATATAACATATTTATATAACTGACATTTTAAAGTTATGACATTAATGTATATTTTAAAGAATAACGTCACGATGGTATAATATAATATATATATATATAACTTGACAGTCTTTGAATCGGTTTTAGCTTTTTTTTCTCACTTTGTGTTCACATATAATGTTGATATCACTATAACAAAATTTATTTTTAACAATAATTTTTTTTTCTTCACTAAGTTTTAGCTTTCATTTCTTCTATCATTGGTATAATCGGTGATTATGAACTTTTCATAAAAAAAATTGACATATGTAATATAAATACTTTAATGTGTGAACTATTTTTTCACCAATATATTTTTAATAACTCTAAACTCTATGGTTAATAATTTTGAATTTTTTAATAATTCCCTTTGAAGTTTGTGTAAAAAATTATTATTTTTTATTTAAATTCTATAACTTCATTTAAATTTGACGCAAATTTTAAACGTAAATCTTGTAAAACATATCTTTCAACTAAACTATGTTTTTGAAGTTAACTGTTTGATGCCAGAATGAATCCTAACGGTATCTGAACAAACCGCTTTAATGACTGATCTTGTACTGAATGGTGTATAAATCTGTTTTTAACGATGTCCTAATAAATTTTTATTGAATTTTTAATGTCTGAACTATTCCTGATGATGTCACGGTGTCTGAATAAATAAATTAGATATCTGAACTTATTTGATATCTGAATAGATTAACAAAAAAAAGTGTGAAATTGATATTTTAAGATACTGAAAACATTGGAAAGCAAAAATAATTTAAAACGTTAATAATTTTCGAAACATGAAAACATTGAGACATAAAGTGTAACAAACCAAAACATAGAATTTAACAAACTATCCATTCAGTATTGTTGGACCTAATATGTTTACAAAACATCGTTTATACGTCTTTTGAGTGCGAGGCTCCTGGAAACATCTTTTTTTGCGTATTTTTTGTATAATCGTAACTCGTGAAAAACGCTTCTATTTTGTCCCAAAAAAAATGTTGAAAAGACGTCTCTTTAGCGTCTAATTCGTTTCTTATCATTTTCAAATTCAAAATGTAAAAACGGGACCCAAAAAAGAAATTTTTTCGAACGTTATTTTAAACCGTTTTCTGAATTTACTGATTTGGTCTATCCGGCCGTTTAGACTAAAATAAAATGCAACAGTTATTACACTGTGGTTTTTTAGTTTTATTGCCAACTTTCTAACTCCATCTGTATTATTAAAATGCATATAACCAATAACTTTAAAAAGCTAAAAAATACAGTTAAATAAAAAAAACCAAATGTACTTTTTTTTTTAAATCAATATGTGCCAAACATCTGTTGATAAGAAATTATTGCTTATCAGGATATTTTAGGAATTATTAAGCCTTAATTTAAGGTGTAAATGTTTGGATAAGTTTGTAGGGTAGGGTGGGGTAATGTTGGTCTTAGGGGTAATGAGGGTCTAATCAGCATTTATCAGTTTTTCAGAAAAAAGATTTTAGGTGGAAGCTTTTTTTTTCTGTATGTTATAAGTGGTTAACACAGGTCTCTAAACTGTAATTATCAGCTTACTAGGTAAATTCTTAAAAATATTTTTTATTCAAAATGGCGCATACATTTAAAGAGAGATTTTTTATCAAAAACCTTAAAATTTAGAAAAAAGATTTTAAAAATAGGATCTAACACATAGAAAATGTTTTATCTGGAAGAAAAATTAACATATAATTAGGTTTAATTAGTTTTAAGATGGAATGATGCATAGTTTTTTTGAAATAAGCAACATTTTCGGGGGAGGGGGGGGGGGTAAAGTAGGAATATTTATCAATGAGTTTTGTGCCGTTAAGAATCTAATGCTTATACAACAATAAATAACTTTAAAATGAAAATTAGTATAAGTTAGAAGTCTGACTATGTTGCTGGATTCATTTTTCTGGAGTCATGTTCCTATGGATCCCTTTAGATGACCATTAAAGATGTAATAATATCATGTTTTCAATTAAAACTAGTCGGTAGCGCAGCGTAGCAAGATTGCACATTGAAGTTTTGTTATATAAATATGTCGTTTTTATAGGATAATGAATCTCTAATATATAACACAAAAGATTTTGTATAATTTTCAATTAGGCTTTCGCTTTAAATTCTTTCTTAAACATAATTTCATCATGCAATTTATCAAGTTTTTGGAGAATTTTTCTGGTATTCTTTTTATCCAGGTGCCTTGCAAAATTTTTATAAAAATTTGTTTACATAACTTTTTGTATAATTTTTTATAAAAAAATTACATTTTTAAAATTTGGATCTTTTAAAGTGAATCCTTATATAGGGTAAAGTAGGGTAATTTCGGCAGGGAGATAATTTCGGCACCCCTTCAAAAGACACCTAAAAATATTTATTTATTGGAATATTAAAATTATAGTTGGGTATTGTAGTAAGATAAACAATTTTTTTTTAAATATTAGTTTAAACTTTGATTTTTACATTACAGGTACGTTAATTTATGATTATTAGCTTTTTCTTAACATTTTTACTTTTTTGAAAATGCAGTATAAATGATCTTTTATCTGAAATTTTTACCAAAAGTTGTTATTTATTTTATTCAAAAATATAAACTGAATAAAATTTGAGCTACAATAAGATGAAACTCAGAGAATGTTACAAGATATAAAAGTTTCCCCAAGGACTGCTCTAAGGAGATAATTTCGGCTTATGAATAGTTGTTAATTTCGGCAGCGCCGAATTTGCCGACCTGTTGTTTCTTTGAAATCAAAATGGAAATAAGCGTTTTAACTATTATGTAAAGAAGTTGGTTTTAGTAATTTAGATAGTAATAAAATAATAACGAGTTAGTAAAAAAGTGAATTCTTTAGTGTCTGTGTGAAACTTGATGAAATATTAGTTCCCCACAATATAAATTAAATTTATATATATATATATATATATATATATATATATATATATATATATATATATATATATATATATATATATATATATATATATATATATATATATATATATATATATATATATATATATATATTGTTATATATATACATTATTATATATATTATATGTCATAAAATTATTTATATATATTATATTATATTATATATATTATATGTCATAAAATTAATTTATATTGTGTATATTAGTATTAAGATATTAATAATATATTTGTAATAAATGTATATAATATATATGTATATATATATATATATATATATATATTATATATATATATATATATATATATATATATATATATATATATATATATATATATATATATATAGATATATATAGATATATATATATATATATATATATATATATATATATATATATGTATATATATATATATATATATATATATATATATATATGTATATATATATATATATATAGATATATAAACATTATTTGACAGCATCATATAATGGGTTCAAAACGTGTAAAATATGGTAATTGGTCAAATGAATCGTTAAAACTAGCAGTAAATGCAGTTTTAGTTGATGGTTGCTCGAAATATTCTGCTGCTAAACAATATAAAATACCAAGGCAAACACTACATGACTATATAAAACGAGCGTCTGTTGATAATTGTGTTAAAAAGTTAAGTGCAGGACACCCAACAACACTCTCAGCTTTTCAAGAAAAAGAGCTTGTAGAAGTTCTTCTGACCATGTCACAGAGATTATTTGGCCTGTCTCCAAAAGATGTGAAGCAAATGGTATTCCAGTTATGTGAAGAAAATGGTATTATTCACAAGTTTAATTGTGGAACTAAGTCAGCAGGAAAAGAATGGTTTAGGGGTTTTTTGAAACGTCATAATAAACTCTATGTAAGAGTTGCTGAATCAATGTCATTGCATCGAGCCATTGGATTTAATAGAATAAAAGTTAATCGCTTTTATGATGAACTAGAAAAAATAATGTTTAATGCCAATGGAATGCAGATTATTCCACCATCAAACTTATTCAACATAGACGAATCCGGATTGTCTATATGCCATAAACCAGGAAAAGTTGTTGCCCTGAAGGGAAAACATAGTGTTGGCGGCTTAACAAGCTCGGAAAGAGGAAAAACAATCACAATAGTTTGTTGCCAATCAGCAAGCGGATTTTTTGTCCCTCCAATGCTGATTTATCCGCGTATTCGAGTGAGACCTGAATTTTTAGATAAAACCCCAGTTGGTTCTATTTCTGGTGGCAGCAAACATGGGTGGATAACAACTGGTTTGTTTGAAAAATGGTTTGATCATTTTTTACTAGCAGTCCAGCCACAGTCAAGAAACCAACCAGTTCTTCTAATTTTAGATGGACATTCAAGTCATAAAAAAAATCTTAGTGTTATTATAAAAGCTCGCGAGACAAATGTTATTATGTTATCACTTCCATCCCACTGCACACACAAACTGCAACCACTTGATGTTTCATTTTTTAAAAGCCTCAAAATATTCTATGATCAAGAAGTTGGTACTTGGCTTCGTCATCATCCAGGTCGTCCTGTAACTGAATTAGAGGCTAGTGAATTATTTGGAATAGCTTATGGGAAAGCTGCAACTGTTCAAAATTGTCAGTCAGGGTTTAAAAAATGTGGAATATATCCATTTGATAGAAATGTGTTTACTGAAGAAGACTTTGCTGCAGCTAAGGCTACTGATCACTCATAGATTGTATCAAAAATTTCAAAACCAAATATTACCTCTGAAATGCATCCTACTCTCGACAATGGGTTAGACTCTGCTAAAGATTTAGATCATGTTGATTTTGTCACAGAATGTATTATTGCTTCTCAAAAAGGTAAATCATTTTAAAAGGTGTATTATTTTTACCATCTTCCACCATTTATTTTAAACACAGATTTAATTTGTTTTATATCAAGCAAAATAATAATTTTTCTGTTGTTTTATTAACCTAAAAAAAAATTTCTTAAAAAATTTGTTCAAATTTCTTTAAAACATTTTAACTATTTTTTTATAATTTACATGTTGAATTTTATTCATCTTCTTTAATTAAATATTTTTATTTAGAATCTGTTTCACCAAACTTATCATTTACACTTCATAAGTCATTAGAATTAGCCACCTCTAATGAAACCTCACAACCTCATGGTGTTACATTTGGATCACTAGCTGGACTTGAAATTAAAAATACAAAACGAACAGGTATAAAAAGGAGGGTAAATCATGCTGAAAAAATTACTGGATCACCATATAAATCTCAGCTAGAGGAATCTTTAACTTTGAAATATAAGAACAGGCAGCCACGTAAAAAGTGCATTAAAAAAGATATATCTACACATCAAAAGGCACGTTTGAATAACCTTGATGCAAAAGGTGTGATTAATAAACAACTTTGTGCAAAATGTCAATACAGTTATGGTGATCCTGTCGATCCGCATTTAAAGGATAATTGGGATAAATGCCATAAATGCTCTAGATGGTGGCATGAAACATGTGCTGCTATATGTGGTGTTTATGCTAAAAAAGTATTTACTTGTGATGATTGTATGAAACACTGATTCTTTAAAAAAAAGTTATATGTCATATATTGATAAACTGTTTTTTAACTTTCTTAAATAAATCTCTTTTTATAAAGTTTTCTTTAAATTTTGTACTTTATTTTTTTATGTTTAACTATAGAAGTTATGTAAAATATTATTTTAGTAACTTCATATGAGCTTATAAACAAGAATTCTTATTTAAATAGAATTTAGAAATAATCATCGAAATCATAGAAATTAGTAATCATTTCATTTACAATTTTACTTTGGAAGCAAATTTTTCTAATAAGGTTTCTGTTTTGGGTGATATATTCATACTTTAGTAAAATAGGTGGTTCAAAAATTATTAATCTTTGCAGTTGCAACGCCCTTAATTAAATGCGAATTAGGTGTAACAGATTCCATTTAAGAGGCAATTACTTTATACAATGGAGATTTATAGCTGTTTATAATATTTTAATTATATTAATGTGCTTTCAACAAACGTCATAATTTTCTCAAGTATGCCGAATTTACCGTATCATAGTGCCGAAAATACCATACTAGGTCGCTAATTTCGTCATTTTTGAGTGTTTTGTAAAACAAATTTTACATGAAACTTTGTAAGTTTAAAACAATTTTTTAACTATTATTTAATAGATATATCTGCAGGGCATCGATATGCATGATTTTTTAACGTTATTAAAGCAACCGTTGTCTATAAACAACAAAATGGCTTAATACGCCGAAATTACCCTACTTTACCCTATATATTGTATCAATATTCAGAGGCGATTTTACGGGTGTGTGTGTGTGTGTGACACCCCTCCAAAGAGGGTAATCTTCAAGTTAAGTTCGATTTTTTGATGAATATTGTCGGGTATTTGACATATATCAGTCGGGTGAATTTTAGTTTTGAATTTTTTTTTTTTACGAAACCGTCGGTACTTTTTAAATAATTGACCCTTTCCCCCACTTTTTCCTAGAACCAAGTAGCCGCATTGTGTTAAACTTTAGTTAATCTATGCAAAAAGTTTCTTAACTTTCTGAACACTTTATATAAGTATGGCATTTTAATAGAACTTCAATAAATATTTTTTTAATTTGTATACAATATCTGCTATATGTATTTTCGATGTAATAAATGAAGTGAAATACGATTATATAGGAAAAGAGACTTCAACAAACTTTTTATAGAAATTTTTACACAAATTATTATTACATATAAAATTTTGTTAGAATTTGTTATTATATAACAATTATCATAACAGCAGTTATACATAGTAATATTATTTAATCGTGTTAAGTTAATAATTGTTTTGTTAGAAAATTGAAGATTTACAAAACTTATTTTTATTTAAAAAAATATTTTTCTCAAAATTTTTTGTGGTCTCGGTTGAACTTTTTTGAGCTCAATATGCGCAACTAATAACGTAACATCAAGATTTTTAAAAGATGTTTGGATTTTGATAAATGGATAAAAACTGTGCTGAAGGTTCAGGTAAAAATGATTTTTCCTCAAAATCACCTAAGAATACCTATAAAACTGATTCCTACTTACAAGCTCAAAGAAATGATGCTTCAGATGACAGGTATGATTCATTTAACTATCAAGAATTAGTTTTATTGTGAAACTGAAAAAGTAATTTATTAACCTAGTTTTTACCAATCGAAATCTATAACGATATTTTTAAATTTTAAATTAAAAATAATAAAGAAACTTGAACTTCAGAATTTATTATAAAAGAATTTTATATATATTAAAATAATAAAAAATATTAATAAAAAAACAAGTATTTTTAATGCAATTTGTGTGAGTTTATTTGAAATTATTTTAATATATACAATATATATGAATGAAAAATACTTATATCTATAAATAATATCTGTTTTTAGACTTGGCGATACAACTTCGAACATTACATCTCGTAAAGAAAGTGAACTGTTAGAGTATGCTTTTTATTTATATGACATATGTATATACATATAAATGACGTAATATGTATCCAAGCATAAGTAGTAGAGTACAAATAAAATACAGCGATACAGTGGTAAGCCAAGAAAGGGTTTATACAGCGGTAAGACAAGGAAGGGTTTTGCACCCAAATATATTGACAAATATAAAAGTTTCTTTGTTTTTTACACCCTTTTTTGCTCATTAAAAAAATCCTCTCATTAAAAACGCTATAAAATCTATTGCAAACAACTGCACGAAAGAAAGTATTAAGAACTAGCTGTCGCTTCAGAACGTTTTATAAAATGCATCGAAAATGTTAATTTTATTGATTTAAAAAGATAATCTTGTTACAATAATGGTTTAGTAAATTTTGTCGCACTTTTGATTATAGAGAAAATATTTTTTTTACTTATTTTGAATGCATTTTAAAAAAATTATTTAGCCATGGACCTTGACTTTGTAAACATGGAACTTGACTTTATTGAAAACTTACAACCTACCTCACTTACTACCTACCTCACTTACTATCTACATTGTGAAAGATTAAAATACAAGATTAGAAATCATCAACTTTATTTACTTTATACGTCTATGTACACCCTTACAACACTATGATTTAAACGTCTATGTACACCTTTAGAATACTATGATTAAATTGATATACATGTTACGCTAAATTTGCAAACTTGCCGAATTCGCGAAATATGAAAATTTTGACAATAATAATATATATATATATATATATATATATATATATATATATATATATATATATATATATATATATATATATATATATATATATATATATATATAAAATTAATTAGTAAAAAACACTTATCTAACTTTTATCTTCGACTTGAAGTTTCACCATTGCTGGATCATCAGGAAGAGTTACTAAATCTCAAAAAAAATTCAATTTATAGAAAAAAATATTTTACAGGAAGTTATAAATTATTATAAAAAATTTTTAATTACTATATTTTTTTGTTAACGGGAAGTTACAGAAAGTAATTATGAAATAATTTTCTTCGGAGTGGCGATAGTTTAATTTGGTCATTTGTTTTTATAATTTTTTAAGAGGTATTTATTTTTGTGCCTACATTTAGAAATTAATTCAGATTTTTTATTTAATAAATTTTCTTGATTTAAATGAGTAATTATTTCAAACTTTTCTTGCAAACATAGCATACATTTTTTGGAAATGTTATTATAGGCAGGGGCAGATTTTAGAATAGACCATTGTAAATTAAAATTTTTATTTTTTTCTTTTAAATCCCAAATATATTTTGACAGCATAATCTCTTTTGAATATTTTTTGTGTTTAAACGATTGTTTGTGGTTGGCATAACATTTTTTCCATTCCCCCTCGGTTAAGCCAATATATTGTTTATCAGGGTTGTTTTGTGAGGAAACAATGCACTTGTAAATTACATTTTTCGAAAGGCATTTTCCATTTAGAGGGCAATCTATTTTTTGTTTACAATTACAATAATCAGTGTTTTTTTGTTTTATATGTTCATTTTTATTAATTAACGCGTAGTTGTGGCCTTTTATAATTCTTTCTAAATTTTTTGCACAACTATAACTTACTTTAATGGTATTTCTGTTAAAAATCTTATGTAATTTATTAGAGGGAGGAAAATGTTTGTCTACTAATTTTAGAAAAATTTTACCTATATTTGTTAAAACATTTTTGCTGTACGGGGGGTTGAACCAAATTATGTTTCTATTTCTATTACGCTTTTTTGCAATTTTCTTTTCAAATTTTAGCTCGAAATTTTGAAAGCCACTTCTTTTAAGGGCATCTTCATAAACGCGTTTTGAGGAGTTGAAAATATTTTCATTAGAAGAGTTTTGGTTTAGCCTATTGTTAATTGAAATTGGAATTTGTTTTAGAATTTGAGGGGGATGGTTCGAATTTACATTAATATACAATAATTCGTCATTAGGTTTTTTGTAGGGCTTATAGAAACTTTCAAAGCACGCACGAATTACTTTCTGTAACTTCCCGTTAACAAAAAAATATAGTAATTAAAAATTTTTTATAATAATTTATAACTTCCTGTAAAATATTTTTTTCTATAAATTGAATTTTTTTTGAGATTTAGTAACTCTTCCTGATGATCCAGCAATGGTGAAACTTAAAGTCGAAGATAAAAGTTAGATAAGTGTTTTTTACTAATTAATTATTGCTCTGTTCTTTAAGAACATTGAGCACTCTATTTGTAAAATACACTACCATAATTTACATATATATATATATGTATATATATATATATATATATATATATATATATATATATATATATATATATATATATATATATATATATATATATATATATATATATCCACACATATCCACACATTGAATTTTTTACAGCCTGTTGCCGCAAAGGAGTGCTGCTGAAAAAATTGATGAAAGAAAAGATTGTTGCTCCACGCCAAACCTTCAGTTGATGTAGAGACACCCCTTTACGGCAGCAGGCTATAAGATAGTTGATGTAAGGACTATTTATATATATATATTTTTGTAAAAATTTTCATATTTTGTGATTTCAGCAAGTTCACTAATGTGTCAGCACTCAAATAAACATTGTACAAAGTGTCTTTATAAATATCAACATCACTAGAGCTGAACATTGACGTCTGCCAAATCATAATTGATGACTCATTTTTGAATAATTCTGAAAGCTTGAGAACAAGAATAGCTAAGGCCCAGGGAAGATGGTATTTTGAAATCAAAAAATGATAATGAAGATGAGATCATTATACAAAGCTATACAGAAACCCAGACCATTGATGATCACCAGAAGCTACATGACTATAATTTTTTTTTCCCAGTTCGTTTCTTCTTTTGATGATGATAGCAAATTTTTGATGAAGATTTTTGTTAAATAGTGAGCAATCACCGACGAAAATGTTAAAAGATAGCTCTGTAAATTTTATTGTACTGGTCACGCTTAATAATGATTGTTTGCATGTTGTAACTAATGAATTAAAGTCAAAGTACGTTACCTACTTTAACAATGATGATACGGATACAGTAGAACAAAATGGAGTTGAATACACTTGACAGGAAAGTAGTAATAGTATATAACAAGCCAATTAGATTTGTTCCACAGTTGCAAACATTAATCTTGAAGAAAATGACTGTAATAATGAAAACAATAACAATAGGAATAGTGAAAACAAGAAGCTGGAAAAAAATAGCATCAACCATAAAAGCTGGAAGAAAATAGCATCAGCCATGAAAGCAGTAGTTGTGAAAGAAATAGTAGTAATCAAAATGACAGTGATCAGATTAAAAAAATAAAATTGAAATTGATCACAAAAATACAAGAAATGAAAGCAAGAATGTGGAAGATTTCAATTGTGAACAATAATGAACCCAGTAACCATTGAAAAAGTAGTGAAAAACCATAGTTTAGAGTTGCCCAAAATAAAAAGCGTTCAAAACGTGGTAAAAACAAAGAGATGTGAATGGCTAGCAGCAACAAAATCTAATGAAAGGAGAGTAATTCAAAGCACGAAGAAAATGTGATAAAAGAAAGATTGTTTTTGGCATAGAAAAGTCTAAAAAGTGAAATCCCGTTGTTCATGTATGAGGACAAAAAGAAATAAGTTTAAATGCTTTGAAATCACAAATGAAAGAAAAAAAGAATTATTTACTAAATTTTGGAATTTGGACGGGACCAAAGAATGGTTAAAGTTAGTCTTCATGTAGATCAAAGATATTTTCACCAAAGGATAGTACCACTTCATTCGCAATCTAAAGGAAGTAGGTCATTGTTGTATCATCTGGAACCAAAGGATAACACGGATCGGATTCAAGTATGTAAGACAATGTTTCTCAACTCTCTCTGTTTTGACGAAAGTATGATCAGATGTTGGGCTGTTCAAAAGTATAAAAAAATGCAAACACAAGCTAGAGAAAATTATACGAAGAAAATGTAGATTTTTTAGGTGTAAAAGCCTCTTGAGGATAAAAAAGAGGCCGAAACTGAGGGTAACACAAAGGCGGTGAAAGGAAAACATTTAAGAAAACTTTTTATGAAGTTTTTTTGGTAGTTTGTCCAGACTTGAAGCACATTATTGTAGAAAAGACACAACAAAATTTTAAATAGAAACCCCCTAGCAGTTAAAGGCTGAGCTTTTTAGGCATTACAAGGGAAAGAAAGGATTTTTGAGGATTGTAATCTCGTTTTTTTTACACCGAAGAAAGATCAGGGTGACGTTTATTGTGCATATAAGTAAGGAAACATTGACCAAACTGTTTATGCCCAACATACTTCAAGAAAAGACGAAGCAAGAGGTGAAAAGAGCAATTTCAAAAAGGAAAGTAGCGAAGATGTAGTTGTTTTCACAATGGATGTTCAAGCGCTTCTGTTGTGCTCTTCTCTAAAAGTTGCATCTTTATACTTCAAAAGAAAACTTAAAGTTCATCATTTTACAATGTATAATCTGAAATCCAATAATGAGCACTGCCATCTCTAGCTAGCTACGCAAATGGAATGTGATATTATTCATAGTAACATAGAAAAAAAATTAAAAAATCTAGAATTCACCAAGTGAATTTACCAAGAATTCACTAAGTAAGTATGTTGAAGTTTGTAAGATGGCCCAAATAAACCCACATCCACACAAGGTAGTCTAACTGGAACACACTTTTTTAGAAAGTATAGTAGCTTCTATCTTGTTGAAACCATTAGTCCTGCAAAGAAAAGAATAAGAAAAATGAGGATCTTGTTGTTACTAATCTCAGGTGTATAAAATATGAACCCGATGGAATAATCCAGGTAAAGTTGAACCATCGAATGAATTTTTAAATCTTTTTAGAAGAATAAGAAAACTTGGATAAGTGAAAACGTCCAGATGAAAGATATTTCCCCAAGGGCGTATTTGAGAAGGGAGGGGGGGGGGGAGTTTAAGCAAAGGAGCATTTGCCCCCCCCTCCTCCTCATAGCTCGTATTTTTTTCCTAATAACACATTAATTAATAATTTATTTAAAAAATTGTCCATTTGATAAAGATCGTAAATCGTAATGATATCATACTTAATAAGAATTTTATGCCTGCACTGATTTTGTCGTGGTGATAATACTCATAGTTTTTGCACGGTATAGAAGATAATCTTTTATACCATATAATACGGTAGTAATACTACAGAACCGTATTTCTGTTGTGTTTGTTAACATCTCGAGTGAACAGAGATAGTATCATATAATCTGTGGTAGTATTACCAATTAACTTATACTAAGTATTTAGCCATGATATAAAGTAGGTAGTGATAATGACTAAATGTAAATTGTATTATCATATATTACAAAAATTTATTGTATTTTGCATTTTGTTTTGAGTTTATATGTATTTAATTTTAATAAAAGCTCAACTATTAATGTTGATATGAGTAAACGCAACGCTACACAAAGTTTATTATTAAAATGGCTGGACAAATGCCTCAAACTAATATTTTTTTATCATTAATTTAAACTACATTATTTTTATAATTATGGAAAAAATAGAAACTCGTATCTCACTTACCGTTTTAGGATAAAATAAGTATGAATTCCACGTAATAAAACGCCGAATGAAGGTCTCTTATCTCACATTTTTATGTTATTTTGAACACAAAACAGTTTTTCTTTGCATGTTAATGTTTTAATTTGTTCAAAACATATTTTAAAATACACTATTAGATTAAATTTTTTATTTAATTATTTATTTAATTAGATATCAATATTAAATATTAACCTAAAAAACAATTTTTTTCTTTCCTGCAAAACCATAAGCACAACATAGAGCACAAAATAGAACACAAAATAGAACACAATATAGAACACAATATAGAACACAATATGGAACACATGATTAAATGGTTTACGCGTCGTTCTGTATTGTATTGTTATACACAATTTTATTACTTTTGTACTTGCTCAGTTTAAAATGGTCAGCGGGTTATAATTTAGGTCAGCGGGTTATAACTTAACCTCTAAAATGTTTTAAAAACAGCTGAATACGAGTAGTTTAAAATAAACTATTATTTTCATAAATTTCTGTGTTTTAAAGGAAATGGCAAGTAGCGATGCACATTCTCAAAGGAAATATTGGAACTGGAATTCTTGGTTTACCATCAGCTATTAAACATTCAGGAGTTCTTGTAAGTTCATTGTTTCAAATACATAAAAAAATGACTTCTTCGGTTTTTTTGTTTTTTTTACGACATAATATTTAAATTAACAAATACACAAATCTACCTTAAGAAATCAAAAACATAAAATGAAAAATATTGAAAAAAAAAAATCAAATTTTTTATCCTGAAACTGTTTCTTGGTATAAGGCAAGAGATAATCTTTTTTGAAATACATTATTATGTATAACTTTTTTGTATTTTTTAAATGTATTACTTTTTTTTTTTGAACTCTTGCGTTTCATTTATAAGTTAAATACTTAGATGTACATTATGACATTAAATTTTGATTCATTCTAAATATGATGCATTGCTATTTGGAACAAATGAATTTTTAGATAATTAAAAAACATATATATTTTATATATATGTATTAAAATCTATATATGTATTTTGATTATAAATTAAAAACTTGTTTTTTTTTATCTTGTTTCACGTGATTGAAATTAAAACTACAAACCTGTTGAAACTTTAATGAATAATTATTGTTAAAAATAGAATACATTTCAAGCCATCAACGAAAAAATTTTTTGTTTTTGTTTTGTTAAACTGTGTAAGTATCACACTCTCATGGTTTTCGTCACTTATTTCTTAAACGAATTTTATTTGATGTTTTCAAGTATTCTGGTACTA
Organism: Hydra vulgaris; assembly: GCF_038396675.1. Classification (NCBI taxonomy): domain Eukaryota; kingdom Metazoa; phylum Cnidaria; class Hydrozoa; order Anthoathecata; family Hydridae; genus Hydra; species Hydra vulgaris. The sequence goes on along the minus strand of NC_088928.1, from coordinate 44,418,805 downwards.
AAATAAATTTTTTTATTTTTGATGTAGCTGAGCGATTCTTTTTGTTAAAACAATAAGTTTGTTTAAAAGCCATTTTTCAAAAATGTTTTAATGAGAAGTGGTTTCGTTCAGTTTACTTTATTTTGTGTGTTGTGTCTCGATTTTATTTTGTGTGTTGCGTCTCGATTTTATTAGTTACAGAGTTCATTTTTTTCAAAACAACTTAAAATCTTAGGATAATAAGAAATACTCCTCTGTAAAGAGACCATACGTTTTATTCCTACAGTTTATTTTAGAATTATGTGCCAGTGAAATCTTTGATAGATCGAGTTAATAGTTTTTTTTTTTTTTAATTTATATAAATTTTAAGTTTGAATTTACATATACTTTAGAGGTTTATATATCCGTAAGTGTGTGTTTGTTACATTTAGTTATATTATGTTATTGGTCAAAAAAATAATTTCTTTCAAGGTTGGACCAACTGTATTGGCTATTATCGCTGTTATTTCAGTTCATTGTATGCATTTAATAGTGTTGTGCAGTCGCTACTTAAGTCAAAAGTGAGTTTTAATACTGAAGTAAATTCAAATAACAATAATTAATAGCAATATATAATAATTATTACTAACAGTTAGTTTATTGAAACAATTTCGTTGTTATAGAAACAATGTTGAAAATTACGACTATGGTGAAGTTGCTGAAGAAATATTTTCCGAATACGGCGAAAAACCAAAATACATTGCCAGGTTCTTACTATTAATTTGCATTTTTTACTTTAAATTTACTGTTTCTTTTTTTTTTAAATATACAAAATAAAAAGTTATGAGTATGATAAACATAATACGTTATGATGTTTGAAAAATATGACTTATGCTAACGTAACAACTTTTTATTTCAAATTTGTATGGCACTCTTTTGATTAATTTAGATTAACTATTGATGTCTTTCTTGTACTCACTCAACTTGGATTCTGTTGTGTTTACTTTTTGTTTGTTGCTGAAAATTTAGCTCAGGTAAATATTAGATAAATTTTTCATAACACAATTTTATAAAAAGTAATTAGGCCTGTTGGCTTAAGATTATTTCAGCCATAAGCCGTTAGTTTGAACTTTGTAACGTTGTAATATCTTCAACTTTGTAACGTTGTAATTTAGTTTTCACTTTTTATTTTCATAGGTGTTTGGAATGTATGAGGTTCGCATCTGGATATTGATAGTTTTAGCACCAGTCCTTTTGTTATCGTTTATACGAAAGTTAAACTTTATTGCGTATTTGTCTACCTTCGCAAATGTTTTATGTTTCTTTGGATTGGTGGGAACATTTCAGTATCTTCTTTTTAATCTGCAAAATCCAGCTATATATCCTGCATCAAAACCAATTCGAGAATTTCCGTTATTTTTTGGAACTGCATTATTTGCTTTTGAAGGCATTGGCGTTGTAAGATATTTTTCTATTTTTTGGAACTGAATCTAAAAATAAAAATTTTATAAAAGTTCAGCATATTTTTTATTTACAACAGCAGAAACTAGCTGAACAGTTATTGTTATAGAGGGGATGCGGTGGCCGCGTACGCATTCAGTGTGCTTACGCCGCATTTTTTTTTTTTACTTGTATTAAGAGCGTGTCCATATTAGACACAAAAAACAAATCGGTTAAATGAAATTTAAAATATTAGCGTTTTAAATTTTTTTTGTATCATAATAATACAACTTATCTATTGTAGGTACTTCCAATAGAGAATAAAATGCGAAAACAAGAAGATTTTTTTTGGGTTCTTGATACATCAATGGCAACTGTAGCTATTCTTTACATAGCAATGGGATTCTTTGGCTATGTTGCATTTGGTGAAGAAGTATTAGCTAGCGTCACATTAAATCTACCCAAGTTACCGTAAGTGAAAATTTACTTTACAGTTTATTAATTAAAAAAAAATTAAATGCATAGACTACAAGGCTTTTTCATATTATACTTTATTTTTTACATTATTTATGTGGTACTATATAACACTGTACACACACACACACACACACACACACACACACACACACACACACACACACACACACACACACACACACACAAGCACAAACACACACACACACACATATATAAATATACGGGGTCGGAGCGAACACGTATTTATAGGGCGATGGGGGCGGGGGGGTTGTACGAGTAGAATAAAATGACGAATAATTTTTTTTATTATCATTAAATTTAATCATTCTAGTATAGTAACATTGATTAATTTAGAACCAAATATAATGAACATTTGCAATAATTATAAGTTAAAAATAATTATAAGTTAAAACTTCTCATTATAATATCAAAAAACTTCGTTTTTTTCTTTTGTTTAAGAAATGACTCTAATATTTCTTAAACCAAAGAATTGTTTTTTAATTTAATTAAAGATTGATTTTTCGTTATTTCACTGACGTCTGTTGACTTCAGTGAAATAACAAAACACTGACATGTTTCTTGAGCATTTCTGATTTATTGAAAATTTCTGATGAATTAGAAATGCCTTTACAACAATAAACACTAAATAAATTCCATCATAATAGCATCACATAGATGCATCACAACCTGGAGGAAGTAATTTTATAATTTTTTTTAAAAAGAGCTATATAAAGTATTTGGTGCTTAACGGTGCTTTTAATAAAATAAACAATGTTTCAATAGTTAAGTTGCACATTTTCAAATGCTTAGAAGATAATAAAACTAGAGTATTTAAATAATTTTTGAATTCCGATCTGTTAAATGTATAAAAATTAAAAACCGTCTGAGAATAAGGATTAAACTAAATGATTCTTGGCAATAGTATTCTTCTATGAAGTCTTTTAAAATCAGATTCAAGATCAATACCTATTTGAAGCGCACACATTATTGCACTAATTTATCAATGTCCAAGTTGTCAACAGTAATACTGTAAAAAAATTTCCGTTGAACTGTTTAGCAACATAAGTGCATCAATTATGTGAAGGTCTTTATGTTCATTTTTAATTTGTGCATGATGTTTATCATAAAATACAAAGGTACTATTGACGTTTCTACAACGTTATCTTTAATTGATACCAATAAAACCCATACATATTTTATTAATTCGGCTCGAGCTGTTTATCTTATTTTAGATTAACTGCGGAGTTTTAAAGAACTTATAATCAATGATTACAAGTTCAACAAACTTTTTTTTAAAAACTATATTTCTTTGTACTGGAGGAAAATTTTTTTTTTTATTCCAAAACAGAAATTAAAATAAATGGAATTAAGCGATTAAGAAGATCAGATAATTTTTGTTGTGCACCATTTACTTTTCCAGATGCTATATGTTATATATACTGCTATATGTTTTATATCATACATACATACATATCATGTATATGTTTTCTTATACAATCATCATCAAGTATGCTATTACATACATGACCTACCAATTTTGTTTTAAAACAGATAAAAGAAACAGATAAAAGAATCAATAACTAAAACCAGTAACGGACAATGTAGCCGAACCTATATTTGATTATATTTTACTTGAAACCGGATTTAAATGTATTTCAATCCTCTGTTTTTACCACTTTTTTAAATTTCTGCACTAATTTACTTACTAAAGTACCTATAAAATGTTGTTAGGTACTTACCAACATTCTATAATCAAAACGTTTTAAACCATTTGATATTATTGATAGAAAAAACTAAAGTCTAAAAATAATGCCTAAAGTATCATTTCTAAAAGGAATTCAATTTGAATTGCCGACTAAGGTAACTCAACTCATTTTTTTCCTTAAAAAAATATGTTCACTTCTTATTTAAATGTTTGCTTCACTTTAGATTTTATGTCATAGTAAAGTTATCATACACACTTGCAATTTTTCTCACGTATTTTATACAATTTTACGTTCCTATGGAAATTTTAATACCACCCCTTCAAAGAGGAGCAGGAAAAAATTGCAAATTGGCCTCAGATGCATTTATGAGAATCTCTATGGTGACAGTAACATGTAAATTTTTACACTTATTATATATAATATGTATAGTAGTTTATGCTTATAATCACTAAATTTTAAAAATAATATTAATTACTAAAATATTTAGGCGCATTGGCGATAAGTATCCCTCAACTTGACAACTTTATTTCTCTTATCGGAGCAACAGTAGCTGCCGCACTGGCATTAATCTTTCCTCCCATACTTTATATAAAATGTTTTTGGAATGAAGACATTGGAAAGTTTGAGATCATCAAAAATTTGACAATATCTTTATTGGGGTTTATTGGAGCCGTAACAGGTACTTACATCACATGCGAGGCTATCGTAGAAGGATTTAAAAAGTCGGAACAGTTAAATGAGAACAAAGGGGAGTTTTTTTCGATTGTTTTGAACAGTACGTTGCCGTGGTTTTAGGCGTTGCAAAATATTTTTTCAAGGCCAACATAATGTATATTGCATTTTTTAGAATAACTATTTTTTTAATTTATTTTTCAAGTTTAATAGTTCACAAACAATTGAGAAACATTCTTTATGAAACCGCTTCAAACCCCCACAAATTAATAACTACCTTAATATTAAACAATACTTTTAATTTTCCTTTGCACATTGGCCTCAGATGCATTTATGCAATCAAAAACAGTGTCTTTTTCCTTACATTAGACAGTTAGTACGTCAAAATGACGGTTAATACTAACCGGACACAAGCACCTACCCGACACAAGCACTAACCCAACAGTAAGTAACAAATCGACAGAATTTAGATAAAAACAATTCAACGTCAAATTACTCAATGCAAAAACTATGTTTGCGTTGTCTTAAATTAAAAATTAAATTGGAAGTTATAAATTTCTTTTAAAGGTTTCAATTTAAAATAAAAACTGTTACATTATAAGTTTATGCATTTATGAGAATCTCTATGGTGACAGTAAAATGTATATTTTTACACTTATTATATATAATATGTATAATACCATTCTACAAAAAATAGCAACGAATCGTTTTAGATAGGGTTTTGAAATGACAAAAAAGAAAAATTTTTAGTTCTAGATTAAATTTATTTACAAATTGCGATTTTTTGACGTTAAAAAAAGCTATGTTGAAAAAGTTACTTTTTTGAAAATCTTTGCTCGTTTCCCTTTTTCTTTCGCTTCTTTTGATTATGATAAAGAAAATGTTATGAATAAAAATTCTTAAGCGGTATACTAACTTCTTTTCTTGCTTTATTAAACTTTAAAAACAATTGTCTTATGGTTATAGATTTTATTATTCAAGTAAGTTATGTTTATAATACGTATGAAATTAAATTTTTTTTAGTCAGTAACAACCAGGTCACATCTAGGGGTTTAGAGAATCTTGGGGGCCGCGAAACAACCCTGCCTTTAAACATAAAGAAGTAATGATTTCTTAAACTTTCTTTATAAACCTATACTATCGATTATTCTAATATGTATAATAATTTAAACTCATATATAATTTTCGAACTCATATATTATCTTCGAAGTAACTTTTCTTCGGTTGAGTCTTATCTCTTGTAAAGTTCCCTAGACCTACATTCCTTTTGTGAGACCAATTTAAGTTCAGCTATCTCATCTTGTGATCTTAGTGTTGATGGTTATTTTCTTTTAATTCGTAAAGACTCCAATATTCAAATGCTTGCCCTGGGCATTTACATTGGTAAAAACTCACCATTAGTCTGGATTCTAGGTTTGAATCCAGAGACTATTCCTTTATGTGCTATTGTTTAGCACCACTTAACTCTATTGCCTTTCTCTTTGTTCTATATCGCTTTCCGTCATCTCAAGACTGCACTCTTTTTGATGTTTATTTCTGATCAAACTGACCCAGCACTTTCTCTTTATTCTTCAGCTAATATCGTTGTTGTTGATGACTTTAATGTTCATCACACTGAATGGCTTGGTTCAGTGTCAGTGGCTCTGCAAGTGTTAAAGCCCACAACTTTTGCTTTTCTCATTCTGTAACACAAATAATCAACTTTCCTACTCGCCTTCCAGACAATCCAATTCAACTATCCTCCCTACTCGACTTATGTCTTTTTTCTGATCTTAGTTAGTGCTTAGTTTCTTCGTATTTTTCCTTAGGTCCTTCTGATCATGGCTTGATCTCTCTAAAACTATTATCCCATTCTTCTTCATCATCAGAATCCCTCTATCATCGTACCTCTTACAACTACCTTAAAGCTGACTGGAATTTTTTCCATGATTTTCTTCTTGATGGATCTTACGTCGAAACCTTTTGTCTTCCTGCTAATAAACGTGCTTCTTATATAACTTCTTGAATTCAGGCTGGCATGGAATCTTTTAATCCCTTTCGATGATTCAAAGTTGAGCCTCACTTTTCTCCATGGTTTTCCTCACATTGTGCTGCTGCAATTTCTAATCGTAACCATTACTTCCATATCTATTGTCAAAACAATTCTCTAGAAGAAACAGACGTCTGTTTACTATTGCCAGAAACCATTGTAAAAAGGTTTTGCTTAATGTCAAAGCCCGCTATTCTCAGGTCACAAAATTTCGTATTTCATCTCAAAAACTAAGCTCCACCTCTAGAGAATCTTTAACAGTGTCTGCAATAAGAGCAAACCTGTTACTCCTACTCTCATGTATGGTTCATATTTTGTTACCTCACCTAAAGACAAAACTGAATTGTTTGCTAAGAACTGTTCATAAATTTCATCTCTTGATTCCACTAATCACATCCTACCTAATATAGCCGACAAACAGGTTGATCCATTGCTTGACATTCATATCACTCCAGCTTCTGTATATAAACTGCTTAGACTCTTCTACAGCTACAGCTTATGGTTCTGACAACAGATCTGTTAGAGTCTTGCAGGCGTGCTCTCCAGAACTGTTGTCTATACTTTTAAAACTGTTTAACAAGTGCTTATCAGAGGCTTATTTTTCAGCCTGCTGGAAAGCGGTGTCTGTCGTCCCTATTTTCAAAAAATCTGGAGAGTGATCTGACTCGTCTAATTACCATCCCATTAGTCTTCTTACTATCATAAGCAAGGTTTTTTGAGTCTTTAATTAACAAACACTTAATCTCTCATCTTGAATCTGATAACTTACTATCTGATCATTAATATGGATTTCCATCTTCCCGTTCTACTGCTGATTTGTTAATGGTAATAACCAATAGATTTTATCGTGCATTAGATAGATGTGGAGAGAACAAGGTTATTGCTCTCTACATTTCTAAACCTTTCGATAAAATTTGGCATGATGGTTTTCTCCATAAGCTCTCTTCTTACGGTGTATCAGGTAACATCTTTAAAACTAGTGAATCCTTCATTAAAAGTTGTCCTCGATGGACGGCACTCTCCTTTATTTCCTGTAATTTTAGGGGTTTCTCAAGGTTCTATCCTTGGCCATATACTTTTTTAAATTTACATTAACGATCTCCATGAAAGTCTTGCATCTCAGGTGGTATTGTTCGCTGATGATACTACCATTTATTCTTGCGTTGATAAAAAGCCAACGCTCTCTGATTGCTTGTAAGAAGGCATTTGAGCTTGAAAAAAACCTCACTTCTGCTACAGCATGGGGCTCACAGTGGTGAACTTTAACTCAAGTAAAACTCGAAATTCAACTAATCGTTTTCGTTAAAATTTAGATCTTCCCTATATTTATGAACAGTAATGTACTCGTTGAGTCATCTAACCTTCATCTTCTAGTATCAACTCTTACTTCTGATCTTTCTTGAAATCCATGTATCAAATTGATTTCACAATTAGTATCAGCTAAGGTTGCATCTCTTTATCGTGCAAGGCACTTTCTTACTCTGGATTCTATTCTTTAATTATATTCTGGATTCTATCTCTATAAATCTCAAATCCGTCCTTGTATGAAATACTGTTGCCACACCAGGAGAGGATCTTCGAATGATGCCCTTCCTCTTTTAGACAAGGTGCAAAAATGGATTGTAAACATAGTTGGATATGCTCTTGCAGTCAATCTTTAACCATTATCACATCGTCGTATTCTTGCTTCTCTTTCTCTTTTCTATAAATACTATAATGGGCGCTGCCCCAAAGAGCCAACGTCTCTTGCGCCATCTACTTGAATTCGTTCTCGCGTTACTCGTCATTCAATTAAGCCTCATCCTGTCACTGTTCCAAAGTGCTCAAAAAATACTTATTCGTCTAGTTTTTTTCCTTGAGCATCAGTAATTTGGAACTCGCTCCCTTCAACTTGTTTTCCTGGCTTATATAACTCGCAATCTTTCAAGTCGTCTGTTAATCGTTACCATGCTTTATAAACTTCATCTTTTCTTTTTCAGTAACTTCGAACTCTAATAGTGATTGCTTGCAGCATTGTTGGAAGTTAAGACGTTTTTTTTTTTAAAAAAAAAAAAAAGCTATACTTAAGTTTATATATATATTGGATATAGTTTATAGATATAACAGTTTTAATAAAAGTTTTATAACGATATTATTATCTTTTATAATTCAAGACATTATCAGAAAGCAAAATTGCAATCGGGATAGCTTTTTATATATTTTACATACAACATAATCGTTAACGAATATAAACTACAGTTAAAATTAGTTTGAACAGTTTTAATAATCTTAGTTTAGTTTTTTTACCGTTAAACACTTACAACGCTATCACCTACACCCATTAGAAACGCTTCTAAATATTCGTACTATATGAGAAACAACTTTAAAAAACCCTCACTGATTGATTACATATAATAACAGCTTTTGAAGAGCTTGCAATTATGCGCCATTAAAATGCTAATTTACGTTGTGGGGTTGCTTCGAATGTACAACAATATATGTTGTTATAAAAATAATGAAAACGATAATAAGTTTAACAATAGTGAACCTACATAATTAATCCAAATAATTTGGCAAAAGCCATTTTAGATAACATGCGCTACAAAACTTTTTTAAGAAAAATTTTCTTAAATACAATAACCAATAAATAAAGTAAATTTAATGTTTAAACAGTTTAAATAAATAGTTGTATTATAAGATTTGCGTTTAAAGTAACTCCGCTATACGGTATTAGCAAGTTTCATACGGGAAAGTCTGGGTACTAATAATTAAGCTGTACGGACAAAAAAATTTATTGTGTTTGATTACATTTATAGCAGTTTAAAGTGAAGCAAAATATAGCTAATATAAATATAAACTAATTTACTATTACTGTTATAAATGGAATTAAATATTAATGTAGTTAACATTTCAACTGCATCAAGAAAGATTTGTGTTGAATGGCTTGTTAACCACGGACTGGGTGTCACAGGCTCTGTTATAGAGATGCAAGGCAGAATCTTGAAGTTCTTACCATATCCAAAACTAGTTAAGAAACTTTATCCAAAAGCAAAAAAAAAAATTACTTATTCAAAACAAGCTTACATGTAGACGAGACACCACACATGTCTCAACATGAAGACGAGATACCACACGTGTCTCAAAATTGGACTGGAAGTGAAAACCTCTACCCTTGTGTAAACTCTGAAATTTTTAAAGAATACATAGTCAATAAAAGAGAGGGTACATTTGGACAACAGCATAAAGCATACCAAATGTTAACTAGCAGAAAAATTATATCAGTTAAAAAACATTCAGATAACAATATAGTATATGTAAGAGCTTTCATAATAAAATCGTATAGCCATGATGCACGTCCTGCTTATTTACTTTTTGTCGGCTTTGTTGTCATGTTCGGTCTTAGTCGGCTTTGTTGTCATGTTTTAGCTATCCTTTTTAACTTAAAGCATTATGAGGATACAAAGACAACAATTTTAGAATTAACGTGCACACTAGTGATACAGAAATGGCATAAAAGATCAAAAAGAGGTTCTATTCCAATGGTCCAACTATCTCATATTAAAGTAAAATCAGTAAGAAACAAAAGCACAATTGAAAACTTAAAAATTACTCCAGCAGATCCAGAAAGTTCATCTTTTAAAAGAGATGTTTTAAAAATGAAGCAAAAAATTAAGGAAGGGCTGAAAAAGGAACCCAAATTTGAAAGACACGTATATGATACAATTGTTCAATAGATCTTGGATATGAATCTTCACTAATGGGGCACTTAAGATTTAGATATGACTCTGAAAGTTTTAAATCCCAACTCAATAAGTTAAATTCTAAAAATGCAAAAAGTCGTACTTTAAATAAACAAGCAGTAAACCCACAAAAATGTCAAGATAATTATAGTGAAATACCAACAATATTGCAAATACTAAATCAAAATAAAGTAAACATCGAGGTAATCATAGTTTCGCCTGAAAAAGTTTTTGTTTTAGAAAAAAATTAATAAACAATATAAATGATCCTATTATTTGCATTGATTTGACAAATCTGATACCATCACAAGGACAATACACAAATCATATTAATGTCAAACAAAATACCCAGGAGTGGATGGACACAAGAAAAGGGAAAATAACGGGGAGTCGATTACCAGCATTGCTAGGATTATATAGACAGAAAAAATTTACAAATTATTGGAAGATAGTTAAGGAAGGATTAAATGAAAATGATATTTATAACACACAAAACATAAAAAATTTTGAGCGTGGTCATAAATATGAATTTATTGCAGTTCAGCACTTTGCAAAGATGTCAAAAAGTTCTCCTGAAATGTGTGGATTTTTCTATCACCCAGATGATTTAAATTATGGGGCAAGTCCAGATAACCTTGTGTCACATCAAATTATTTCGGAAATTAAAACACGAGCAAAAAACAGTGACAGTCCTTTGACCCATTTAAAAAACCAACCTCAGTATTACGTGCAGGCTCAGCTTGTACTACTATGTACAAAATCTAAATACTGCATTTTACAATCTTATCATCCTGAAACTTCAAACTCAAGTTTCTTTATTATTCTACTAAATAATTTACTGATGTCAGTCATCAAGGAAATATCAGATAGCATTTTGCATTCGGATCCAATGAAAAATTGGCAACGTCATCAACGTTCTTCATTTGCTCACTACTCTTGGAAATAATGTTGTAAATAATAATGTGGGGAAAATTCCTGACTTTAAAGAACTAAAACCACTTAGATCGTATATTAAAGAACTAGTAAAAACATCAACTTTTCTATTAAAATTAATATAAATGTTTAAAATTATGTTTTGTGAATATATATTCACAAAATATTATTAATTACAAGATTCTGCCTTTGGCCCGATGGGGCGCATTGTAAGGTTTACAACATGACATAACATTTTCCATGTTGAAGAAAGTAAGTCCATTCTTTGTACCGGCCACACCGCATTAAAAATTGACCAATCACGTACGCATCCTATGAATCTCTCTACATGAATACGGGTAGAAGCTATATCAAAATTACCAGCTACATCAGCTTGTGGGAACTGATGGCTTGATTTTTGAGATGGTCAATTCAGATATATTCCTTTTGAAGCGCATAAATCTTGAATTGAAAACCCTCTATCTGCCATAACTTCGTGTTCTTTCTCAACTAGTTCTAAAATATGAGATTGTTCTGTTAATTCATTATCTGTGATCGAACCAGGGTATATGTTTCCAAAAAGCAATCCTGACTCATGTGGAGAGATTTCAATTAAAGCTTTCCCTGCTGTACAGTTTTAATAACTTGAAAACATTAAAGTGTTAAGGTCATAATAGGTTGGTTGTTGAAACTTAAATTCTGTAGCATCCACAACAATATCGGTTTCACCATGGCCAGTTTTTTTAAAAAAAGAAGGCATCATCAGGGAAATATAATTGCTTTCGACTTTCAAATTTATCTCTGAAAAAATTGTGTCTAGAGATACAACCCATCCAGTGAAAACACGATACATGGTGCTTTTAGAAACGCCAGCCATAAATCCAATAACACCAAGATGAAGTGCATGTCTGCACAATGTTAAAACTGAAAATAATTCGGTTTTCTTTTCAAGGAATCTAGTTCCTGTACCTTTGCAATCCGGATATTCAATTAAGTAGCAGTATGGTGCTACACAATTATAAAGGAGTTGAAATTGCAGGACAGTTAAACCACATAAATATTTAAACTGCTTTGGTTTGTCTTTAAGTTTGGAATATTTAAACATTCCTTTTTCAAATTTGTCTAGTTCTTTTTTTAAAATTTGATTTCTTACAGATAAAATTAAATATTTTTTATGTAACATATCGTTCTTTACTTTGTTTATTTTTTTTCCTTTTTTAGGCTGTTTTATATAATTGTTTGCATTGTTTATTTTTTCTAGAAGAATTTTGTTAGCATCTGCTTCTTTTTTTAATTTAGAAAATAACTGTTGTTTTGTTGGTTTAAGTGATGATAAAGGAGATTTTATAACATAAGAAGGTCGGTTTGTTGGTTTTTTACGAATAGGACAAGGTTTAGACAAGGATATCATCATACTAAGTTACGTTTTAACCCTTTCAAATGTTTTTTATCAGCTTCAGTCGTTTTTCTTGATTTAGTTATTTTGGCCAGAGCATTTGCGTATTTTCGTTTCATTATAGCAATTTGGCTTGGTGGTGCAGCTATGTCTGGAATACCACTGCATAACTCTCTTATTCCAGATGAAAAATGTTCACAACAAATATGCCCATTTCTGAAATTCATTCCCTTTGTATTTAAAACTCGGATATATTCTTTCTGAATAGAAACATCTTTGGGAAGCCTGTAAAACTTTATACGTTCTCCGTTAGTAGTTTTGGTTCTAAAGTTGTTAAAACATAATGCTGCGCCACAAAACCAGCTAACCATTTCTTTTAAGTGATACAATCAATATAATTTGATATCTAATAATATTTAATATCTTTTTATTAAAATAAATAATAGTTACATTCGCTAATTTATTTTATTAGCATATTAAAAAAAATATTTGTTTTGATTTTTATATATATTTTTGACTTGATTGTATCAAGTACTACGCTATTTTTAGTAGTTTAATCGAGAGAAAAAAACTGAATATCGCTTAATCTAGAAACATTATCTGATTGGCTAGAACTTTGTCCCTACAGGCAATATTCGCTTAGTTAAACCGCGTCGTATGAAACTTACTAATAAATTGTTGATTGTAACTTAAAAACTAACAATATCACTGCGACTAGTCAATAGCTACATGTTAAAAGTTGTCGCTAGCTTATCTAGCGATCCGTTTGGCAAAATTACTCTTTATTGTTACAAATGTTACAAGCTAAACTCGATTTTCTTCCGGATTATACAAACTATTGATAGCGAACGAAAGTCTCGAATTGCGCTCGCGTTATTAAAATATTTATATTCTCTTTATTAAAATTTTAATATTCTCTCTCTCTCACACACACATACACAAACACTAAAGTAAGCAAAAAGATCGGTTCAGGTTCTTGAAATATGGTTACATTCAACAGTGAGGTTGTAAAGTAAAATTTGTTTAAAAAATTCTTTTTTGGATAACTGGAAAACTGCTTTCTTTCTCTTTTTCATATAAAAAAAAAATATACAGAATAAAAAGAATTGGTAATAAAAACATTGTTGGTTACACCAAAACATTATTGTTGGTTACATTCTGCTTCGTTATCACATTCTAAATAACGATTTAAAAAAAATCACTTAAATAGAAATCAAATATTAAGAATTTAAAAAGTGAAAACATTAAATTAAAAAACCTTTTATTGAGTTTGACAGTTTTTTTCGCGACTTCTGCCGTTCACCTAAACGAGATAAAAATAATAAACGAAACAAAAATAATAAACGAAAGAAAAAATAATATCAAATTTCTTTTGCAAGCATCTAGCCATGAATTGAAGAACTATTTTCATTAAAATTATTATCTGAAATTAATAAAATTTCTCAACTTTTTTTTATCTTGATATCACACCTGCATAGCTGATAATCTTTTATGAA
>NC_088928.1:44392500-44400000 GCF_038396675.1 Hydra vulgaris | reverse complement strand
AGCCTTAGATATGTCAAGAGCAAAAGCCCTAGCTTCTCCACCTTCATCTAATGCACAATAAAATCTTTCAGTCACAGCAGTTAGCAAATAATTTATTTATCGAAGACTCAAAGACCTTCCTAATAACAGAAAGAAGAATGATCGGACGATAATTGGAAGGGTCAGAATGGAAAATGGCATATGTTGTTCTAATTTTCAAAAACTCACCAAAGTTTTTAAAAATTGGAACAACAGATACCATTTTCCAGCAGGCAAGAAAACAAGAATCAGTCATGCACTTATTAAATAGTTTAGACAGAACTGAAAAGAGTTTTGGAGAACAATTTTGTAAGACTATGATATGAATGTTGTCTGGACCACAAGCCGTAGAAAAGTTTAATCGAGACATGACTTTAGTATCAGAAGCTGGAATGACTTGAATGTCTAACAGTTTAATTGAAATGAAAGGAAGAGAATGACCATAACATTCAAAAGCCAAATTTGAAAGTTCTTTCCTAATAGTTCTGCTTTATCCTTGGGAGAGGTAATAAGATCAGTCTTATGAATGAGAGATGGAACATTAGACCTACTCTTGTTAATGACCTTGTTAATGAGCCTAACTTCTCAGATGAGATACTAGATTTAGTGAACTGAGAATAGCGGAGCTTAGCATTGACAGCACCTTTTTACATCGATTTCTTGCAATAATAAATAGCCCTTTGTTCTTAAGAAAGTTTTTTTTTTGAAAAAGATAAAAAAATTGATTACGATTAAATATAGCAGTTGTACAAGAGTGTGAAAACCATGGAGTAGAATGAGGCTTGACTTAGAACCAATGAGAAGGAATAAAAGCATCTATTCCTGTCTGAATCCATGAGGTTACATACGAGGCGCATTTTTCAGCTGAAAGGAAAAAGATATCAGCCTAAGGACCATCACAAAGAAAATCACGAAAAAAATTCCAAGTCAGCTTTAGGGTAGTATTAAGTAGTGGGATGTTAGGGTGAGCACGAAAAGGAAGTACGAGATGAAAGATTTAAAGAAATCATTGCATGGTCAGAACCATCCAAGCGAGAAAAAGAAAAAAATGAGTACAAGCTAGGATCAGAGACAAGATATAAATCAAGGAGTGAAGTAAATGATTAGAGTTTTCAGGAAAACAAGTCACAAAGTTAACTGCCTGAGTAAGAGATTGAGAAATGCAGAAGTTATAGGCTTTAATGCCAGCCGGGTCAGTGGCATTAGAGCCAGGCCATTCAGTGTAATGAGCATTAAAGTCATCAATAACAACAGTATTGGCAGAGGGGTTAAGAGAGAGGGCATGGTCAATTTGATCAGAAATTACATCTAAAAGAGTGCAGTCTTGGGAAGAACGATAAAGAACAAAGAGAAAGGTGATAAAAGAATGGTCAAAGGATTCAAACCTGATTTCACAACAATTAGGTGAATTGATGTGTATGTAAACCCCCGAGCCAAGCATGTGACTATTGGAGTCTTTGCGAATCAAATGACCCATCGACACTGAGATCAGAAAAAGGAATAGCAGAATTTAAATAAGTCTCAGTAAGAGCAACCAAGTCTGGTTAATTTTGCAGGAGGTAATATTCAACAGATGGGAAGTTGCTTTGCAGACCACGAATATTTGTAAAAGATATATTAAAACAGTTAGGTGCTGGGAATGGATTTTTCTGTTTAATGTTTTAGGGTTACTTTTAGCATCATATAAGTTTAAAAAGAACATGATTCATTCATAGATAGAGCACGGTCTCCTAAACAATGATTTATGCAATTTTTTTAGTCCTGTTAATCAACCCTAAGTCATAACATAGGACTACTTATGTGACCTCAATGACAACAATGTTAATCAACGACACCTGTTAATCAACCCTAAGTCCTAACATAGGGTTCCTTATGTGGCCTCAATGGCGATAATGCGCACCAAAAGCATTGACAGGGACACCATCTATACACAACATGGCACTGTTAATACTCTGAGATTTTACAGCTGTTGATGGAATCAGCCTCAAAAGTTCAGGAAACCTTACTAAACTGAGTTTTAGAGCTGTATCCTCATTAGGAGATAACAGGAAGAGTTGTATAACCACTATCAAGAAGGCACAAGAAAAAACCTATGATAAGAGTCAAGAAGTGCCAGCATTCATCATCCTAGGCAGGAAACAATGCAACACAGATTTACATCTACACCAGCTTAATGGATGAAAAAGTGATTTGAGGCCGGTTAGCAGAACTATTCTGCTTACCCCTAAAGTCTTTGCCTAGGAGGCCTCCTACAAGACAGTAGCTGGATGCTATTAACATCTGCGCAAGATGAGTATTTTTATCGATACACCATCTCTAGCCTTTACTCAACCACGAGCCCCAAGATAGGGGATATTTAAGTCAGAGTTTGTTTCTTCTAGCCTTTGCCTAAAAAATCCACACCCTACAAAGCAGCAGGACATGGGACAGATAGTACTGGGTTACATAAAACTAGTAGCAGGGTAATCATGACGATCCTAAACCTGACCTGATCTAAAGTAATTAAAAGGAGCTACTCCCTGCAAACAGTACCTTAAAACATTTGCCATGATATTTTGGAAATGCATTAGGAAAAATATTTTATCTAACAAAATACTTGAGATTAGGGTAAGTGTAGGTTTTATAGTTGGAGTGTCTAGTTAGTTAAGAGCTCACACTGCATCAAAACAGATTTAAACATTTAAACTGAACATTTAAACAGAACACATACATACATAAAGTAACTTATGATACTTCAGATAGAACTCAAACATACATGTATAAAGTAACTTATGGGTGAACCAACACCGCGCCAGAGGTTCAGACAGAACACAAACATACAGATAGCAACTTACGGGTAACACAGCACCAGAGGTTTAGACAGAACACAAACATACATATATATATATTACTATAGGCACAATCGATTTTAAATAGTGCTTAAGGCAGGAAGCAAACTCCTTCCAGCCTTTACTTAGAAAGCGAATCCCACAAGGCAGCAGGACATGAAACAGGTTGCA
This sequence comes from Hydra vulgaris, assembly GCF_038396675.1. Classification (NCBI taxonomy): domain Eukaryota; kingdom Metazoa; phylum Cnidaria; class Hydrozoa; order Anthoathecata; family Hydridae; genus Hydra; species Hydra vulgaris. The sequence continues at coordinate 44,396,983 of NC_088928.1, read as the reverse complement.
CTGGGTTACATATTACCAGTAGTAAGGTGATCATACAGACCATACATCTAACCTAACAACCTTCCTATTGTTGTTTACGGGGATACTGTTCATTGGATTAAGGTCACCTGAAAATTCATTATTAAAGAAGTCAAAAAGTATTCCTTCACGGACAAAAAAAAAAAGCAGCAGATACAGGAAAGTTCAAAACCATTGATTCGCCACAATCAACAACTATTAGTTCGTAAGTGACTGGAGTCCCAGCCCCAGCTAAAAATGAGACTTTATACAAACCCATTATACAAAGGCTGCGAAAAAATTATAAAATTTAGCAGGGGTTGATAGCCAGGACAAATAAAAAATTTATAAGACTTTATATATTATAAATTTATGCATACATTTACTATTTATTAAATACTGGCATATATGTATGTATAGAGTTGCAAAAAAACGCGTTTTTTTCCTCTTGCGTTTTTTTGGGTCAAAAAAACGTGTTTTTTTGGTTTTTTTGGTGTTTTTTTGAAGTTTTTTTGACTTTTTAAACAAGTTATTTATTTTTCTTGGTAAATAATTTGGAAGATTTTTTGTTTTATTCTGTCTATTTATAGTATATGATCATTATAATCACAAATATAATGTATAAACACCAATTTAAAGTTAATGTTTTAATAAAAAATTTAAAGAGCTATTTATTAAGTGTATTTATTAGGCGGTTTAGTATTAAGTTAGTTATAAATCTAGGTATATTGTATGAGAATGTTTATTTGTCATGTTTTACTTCTTAAATATTGCTGTACATCCTAAATATTACACTCATTATTTACAGAAACTATACTTGTCCATGACAAAATAACCATTTTTCATAATTTAAATATACTAATATACAATATGATGCTTATTTTGTGTCAGACTTCAAATCTTTAAAGAAATAGACAACCCTAATATTTATTATGTAATAATTTAGTTTTACATTGTTTGTTACATATTTTGAATTATATTGCCAGTAACCCCTTATAAAAAAAACCTTAACTTTATTTAATTTACATATTCTAATATTTTTGAATAATAATGTTTTATTAGTTTTAATTCGTTATTAATTTAATGCTAAGTAGTGTAGCACTGTGTAGTGTAGTATATACTCAATTAAAAAAAAGGATAAATATTTAAGCAAAAAAATTCAATAATTTAGTAATTTTAACATGTATTTAAACTATAAGATATTCTAATTAGGTGTGCTTTCTGAGTTCGAGTCTTCCTGCCCTAGACTACCTTCATCTAATGATTTATAAACAAAGTTACTGTAGCTTTCTATATTAACTGCTTCAGACTCTGACCAAGGCATTGAAGTGCTAGGAGCTTTATTCACACTCGCATTATTAATTTGAGGAGTAGTTATGCTTGTACCATTTTCATAACTGGTGTTTTCAATATTTTCAAGTTTTAAATTTTGTGAAATGAAAACTAGTTTTCCAGCCATTTCAGTCGTTAAGTGATTTCTTTTTGGACTATGAATGTTAGAATAAGTGCTAAAACTTCTCTCACATACTGCACTTGAAGCTGGTAGCTGAAGAATTCTTGACAAACTTTTAATAGTTCAGTAAAGGAACACAACTCTTTCCACCAATTTATGGGTTGAGTTATTCTACCTGCAGTCCAAATAAAAGGTTTTGAAAAAATACCACCATTTGATTGGTAATTAGCCAAGTCAAACATAATTTCTTTGTTTACTTCAGGCATGCTTGCAGCAATGTTGTGTATTGCCTCATATGCATCAATCTATAAAAAGATTTTTCTTTCAATAATTTTACAATTACTTTATTAATTTAAATAGTATTTTCAAATTTGAAAATAGTATTTAATATTATTCAAAATTTTTCCAAAATTTTACTTTTAATGCCTAAGCCATTTTAGCCTTGGGCATTAAAAGTAAAACTTGGTTTTAAGAATCATATATGAATTATGTAAATACCTTTTGTTCTCCAGTCAAGACTCTGCCTTGAAATTTGGGATCTAGTATATTGGCAGCCAAGTGAATTTCTGTTACACAAAAATCTTTTCTTTTCTTGAAGATTTTTTTGGCTTCTTCTTCTTCCTTTTTTGAGAATGGGCTAACTGTTAAGTTTTTAGAGTAAAGTAATTTATTAAATCTATTTTTATGATTGTATAATAAAATTAGATACATAGTTCAATTTTTTTTGTAATATACATTATATTTATACTTTTAGTTGTATTACCTAGTTCGCACAGGTAGTTTCAAGGAAATGCATGTTACTACACCAGCTGATTTTTTTTGTATATCTCTAAATGCTGCAACAGATAAATGAGAATTATCTGTTATTTTTATCTCTTTAACAATATCAGTTACTTGTGACATCAAAACACTTAAAGTTGTCAATTTAAAAAAATCTGTGAACAGTAAATTTAAACCATGTGAAATGCATCCATAGCAATGAAGATGGGGATAACAATCTTTTAGACGAGTCCATGCATTTTTCATATTTGCAGCATTGTCAGTCACAATGCCCAAAACTTTATTAGGATTAATTTCTTCTAAAACTTTCTTTATTTCGTTTGCCATATATTCACCAGAATGGCTTAATGTTCCAACAATACAGTTTAGGATATATTATATACTGTACTATATAAGTATTATAAACCTATTTACTGATATATTATTTCTGCTTACTGAAATGGTTTTCAGTGTTGTTTGTTATAAATTTAATATCAAAATTATTTATAAAATAATATGCATATTTTAAAAGTCTACCAGTCTGTTAAGTAAATCATTTTCTATTTTATGTGGAGTGACAATCCACTAGCATATATTGCTCTGGCTAGGTGTGCATCAATCAGTTCCTGCAAAAGATAATGTCATATTGGTACATCAGCCAATCATGAAACAAATCTTAAATCTATGCATCATGAACTTTTAATAAGCTAGTTGCCATATCAGTTAATTCTTCAATTAAATCTTAAAATTTAAAAATATAAAACACACCTTTTCAGTTTTTGTCATGCTGTCAAACACGGAACTTGGTGTTTTAATTCTACAAATTGATTCAGAAGAGGATGTTCCAAAAGAATCAGATCATGGATTTTTTGCTTTTGGTTCAGCATCTCCAGAAGAGTCTTGCTGTTTTTGACTATGAACTAATTTATTTGCATATAGACTTTTTATTTCTTTAGGACATTTTCAACATTTTTCAATATGCTTAGTCATTTGAGTTCCGTTTTTAGACATAATGTCAAAGCAAAAGGAACATTTAACTCTTTCCATTTTGCTAATTTGTTTCATGGAAATAAATAAATTGGCAACTATGGTTTTATTTCTCCCTCTTGTATGGCCTGCCTTACTCATTTTTAAAACTAAAATTTACTATGTTATGCAAAATATCTAAAATTTAAATATAATTAAATAGAGAACATAATTGATTATTAAAAAGAGCTTTCAAAACTGCTTATAACTTTTTATTTGTAACTCAAAACCTTATAAGTACAGTAAATTAATAATAATAATAATAATAATAATAATAATAATAATAATAATATATATACATATATATCAAATATTAAATAAAATTAAGTAAATGTATTTAAGTATAATAAATTTAGATAAAAAGTGTTTATTGTGTCAATATATAACAATAAAGTCAATAAAAATTAAATAGAGGAAGATAAAGTTAACTAATAATTTTTTATACAGGATTGCTATAACCGTGTTAACCTAAACATTAACAATAAAACCTTTAAACATACCAAAAGAAAAAGAATTTTAGTCAAATTCAACCTTTGTTTTCCTATATAAATCTGAAATTAAAATGTGTTTAATATTGCCATTAAAGTTAAATTTAGTAGCTTAAATGATGAATTTTTAAATATTTCCCAAAAACCAAAAAAACGGACCCCTGCGTTTTTTTTCCAAAAAAACGATCAAAAAAACCAAAAAAACAAGAACCAAAAAAACGCGTCACATCTCTATGTATGTATGTATGTATGTATGTATGTGTGTATGTATGTATGTATGCATGCATGTATGTATGTATGTATGTATGTATGTATGTATGTATGTATGTATGTATGTATGTATGTATGTATGTATGTATGTATGTATGTATGTATGTATGTGTGCGTGTGTCTATATATATATATATATATATATATATATAAGTTACGATTTTTCTTATTGTTGCATGATAAAAAAAGTATCATTGTAAAATGTTATTTTAAACATGAATTTATTTGCATAATCAGAATTAATTTAGCATGAAAATGGAGCTAACATGTTCAAATTGTTGTTGGTCAAACTTTATACTTTATAAAATATATATTTCAAGAAAATAATGGAAGAATATTTTCAATTTTCATATAAAGTAAGTTAACAAAAACATGATAAAGTTTTGTTTTTTCTAAAATTTAGTTTAAAAACTTAAGTTTTTTATATGCAAAAGAATATTAAATGTTACGTTTAAAGTTTTGAAAAACGATGCTTAGTTAAAGCACATTT